>NC_040880.1:55274854-55582772 GCF_003676215.2 Rhopalosiphum maidis
TATAAAGATTAAAGATAATTATTGTACAATAATTATATTGTATAATAATTATTGTACTATTGCGTGTCGTATCCGATTCGAAATGATAAAACTACTGTTAACACCATGTCTGTGCTACATAGGTATATTATACGCGACGTATGTAGGAAATAAACTTTAATTACTTGTCATATTTAATCAGGACTAAGGAGATTACACATCGAGTAAAATACCCGCAAAGTATGTTTTTTCAAGTGTGTATATTATGACGTATATGACTAAGGAATAAATAAATTAAGTCCTTTTTTATAAACTTTATTAAAAAATAATTTTTTTCTTTTATTGTTTCTTTCACTTAAATAATATTTATCAATTGTTTTGATTATTTTATTTCAAATGATTGTGTTAAATATATATTTTTTGTAGCTTGAAAACGCATAAGAACATATTATATTGAGTTTTTTAATTACCATAAGTTATCGGGTCTAGTCATTTCTGACCAAATGTATTAATATATTTAAAAAAAATTACCAATGCACATAAACTCCTAGTCCTACTGATAATAAAAATGGTTGACAATCGACTAGGAGTCTGGTTATATATAGGTAACTAAGTAAGTTTAAAAATGTTATCATTAAACAATATAAACTAATGTAACATCGAAATTAAATAAAATCTATTTTATAACCATTTAATTTATTTTGTTATAATATTATGTAAATATTTATTAGGTCTTTGTTTCAATATGAAAATTAATATCAAATTATTTACACAATATAGCTATCATAGTCAGATTAAAAAATAAATAGGATTTAGTGAAAAACTGAACATAAAATAAATCCATAAGATACGATTAAAAACTAAACAAAAAATGAATTTTTAAGTAGGTACTCATATTACAATTGGTTAAACATTGCAAATATATAGCGATATTTGATAGTAATAAATAATAATAATAATCCACGAATAATCGTCCGACAACACGGATTTTAAATATTAAAATAATTAGATCCATTATTTAGTTTTTGAATATTTATACATAGTACTATGTCTTACGATATTATTAGTGTTAATATTATGTGTAGTATATTGTTAATACTTAATACAGTTTCCTTTATACTATATAATTGTTCATTCGTTTTACGTTATTTATTTGAGATTGTGTATACATGTATTGTAAAAACTTTCAGGATTTAAACACGGTCTCATACGGATATATAATTTCCAAATTTTTCCTCAATGAAATGCATTGTTTTTATGCGTTTAATAATACTGTTTCTTGGAATAGACTAGCATTGTACTGACTTGTTTCATAATATATAAACTTCGTTTTATTTCAATAGTTATATTAATATTATTTTAATAATAAATCTTATAAATTGTTAACGGTTAGTATTGTTCATTTTAAGCAAAAATAAAAATAAAATATTATTTTTAAGTTGTTTGAATATAACAAATCGCAATTTATTATAATGTTGTTTTTTAAAATAGCATTAAACTATTATAACCAATCATATAACCATTATATGAAAATCATTTATATTGTAAAGCTAGAATTTCTTAAAGCTGATTCTACGCAACATTATATCACGCCTCAAAACATTTTTGGACCTTGAGTGTTCATTTGATATCATGCAAATCGTTTATAAGAACAAAATAAATTATTTTACTTATGTCTTGTTCACACCAGCGCTTAAATAATCAAAATAAGATTATTATTATTATTTTTATTTGTAGATTATCTAGGTCTTCTGCATTAGGCCACTGTACAGGAATTTTCTTTGAGCATGTAACGTCCTTTGGTCGATCCTGAACGGTTGTCCACGTAATTTGGAAGGGACATACGTCTGCGTCTTACAGCCGGACTCAAATTATATTGAACCTAAAAACATCAAAGGTTTAATTTTGATTAACTACAACGTGAAAATTTATCCAATTTTACCATATGTGTGTTATTTTGTTCTATTTGTGTTTTTATTATTTGGTTCTATGACTACACGAATAAAGTTTAATAAATATTTTTCTTAAGTTGTTGATTATTATTATAGTGTTAAAAAAATAGAGATTAAAATATTTAATTTTCTTATTTAATAATAGTATGGTGTTTATTGATCAAATGATTTGTAACTAGCCTAACCTAACCTAACCTTATGAAAGTAAAAAATATACATAATTATAATTGAACGATGTTAACAAACATATATCGCACTAAAACGCAACATTATATGAGACTTTTAGCTTATGTAGTTACATAATATGAGGTTTTTCATGTTATTATAAAACAGATGGTTATATACTCGTAAAATATGGAAATTATTCAGCTTAAAATAATTATTTAATTTGGTGTATGTTATCAGTAATATGAACAGTCCAGACATTGTTATGTAATCTAAATGAATAATATGTTAATGTTATGTGATTTTAGGATATGCCAGGATATATTTTAAGGTATTCATAACTGCATAAGTAATTAAAATTAATTATGAAAAAGTATTTTATAGATAGTTACACAATACTAGGTATAGTATACAAATACATAAATTTAATCAAAATTTAATTTATGACCATCTATTATTTACTAATATAATTTCCTATACAATGAAGAGTATAATGAACATTTTAATTACATTTTCATATGTACCCTATTTTCTGATAGATGTATTTTAAAAATTTTACTCTATACCTTTTTATTGTTGATTTTATTTTAAAATTGAAAAAAAAATTAAATTTTTCAAAATGTTCACTGTTTAAGTGTATTGTGTAGTATTTTATTATTATAGTAATCTTAATTAGGTAGGTACTCAATTTCGACGAGCATGAGAAATACTATAATTTGTTTTGATTGTCCGAATTTTTTTTTTTATTTAAATCTGTTATTTGAATTGCTGTCCTAACTTTTAACGCGCGAAAGACATAAAGGAGATAAGGGTGTAATTAAAATGATGAATTTTCTTTTTCAAATACTATTATGTGACATGAATAATATAAGTTTTATCATACTACTATAGAACTTTTAAAGTCAACCGTTTATAATCATTAGGTCTACATTTAAATGATACCAACTTCTAAACTGTCAAGTACATACCGTAAAAGTGATGAAGGGTCATAAAGCATCCTAACTTAAATAATAAAAAGGGCAATTAAAATTTGTATTCAAACGAAATTAGTTTTCAACATTTACAATGAAATCGTAAATCTTAACTTATCTTTTATTTACCTTTGCCTGAGCTAGGAGCTCCTTAAACACCTGTACTATGTTCTATTTTCTTTGGCTGAGCATTCCATATAGCCACATTCCCAATCGTATTTAGATATTGCTTCGGTAATTTCCATTGGTAAAAACCGTTCAGACAATTCACACTTATTGCCTACAATGACTATTGGAATTTTTGGTCCTCTTCTTTCAATTATCTAATGAAAACAATTTATAAAATTGATTAAATCCTACCAAATTATAGTATGATTTAAAATATCTGTTTTCAAATTTACTTGTTCTTTAAAGTGTTTAATTTGATCCCAGGTGTCTTCTCTGTCCACACAGAAGACTAAAAGAAATGCATCAGCAGTTGATATAGATAACTCTCGCATAGCTGGAAACTGATAAGCTCCCGATGTGTCCAAAATATCTAATGTCAATCGTGCTCCATCGGGTAATTCATAGTCTCCTAATAAAGATTTTAATAACATTTATAATTATCATGCAAAGTACTGAGCATAAAAAGAAAGTCAACAATAATTATAATTCGTATTATTATTTACACTTTCCGAGTTCCTAAGGTTGGTCATATTAAACTGAAATCCAGAATAATCGATGACTTTATAGTACCACCCAAACTACGTTTTTAATTATCTTATACGACAAAGCTCGCATGTCACTGATAAATAACATAATTTATACTACGGCTATTTCGTAGGATTACAATCAAAAGGGATTATCTCAAAATATCAAATACTTCTAGAGATCAAATTTAAATTTCAAACTGCAATATATTCTTGCACGATGAATGATATTTAATAAATAATGATTGTTAAATATAAAAATTGTCAAAGTTATTCTCCATTAAGTCTTTAAATTAATTTAATTTTAAGCAAACTATATCAAATTTAACGTAACAAAATGTAAGTACAAAAAAATTAAAAAGTTATACAGTAAGAACGTTATGTGGTGTTATATAGTATAATTTTTTCATACTGAATTGTTCTAAAATGTATGTTTTTCTGGAAATAAATTTAACCTAGCTAAACAAAAGAAAACGTGTCGTAATGTTAAAATCAAAATAGTATAATGCTGCTATTGCTTATAGAATCATTAATTTTGCTGAATATTTTGTAATTAGGTAAAATAATAATTGATAATATTGTATACTATCTTTTGATTAGTGTATGGTTAAATGTTAATACAATAAATATGAAAAAGGTGGTACTAGTTTTTCACCAATTAATTTTAAAATCTTTATAAAATCTTTCTATTTTAACACAATATAGTTTAAAATGAAAAATGTGATATTTACATTGTCAAAATATAAATTTGGTAAATTGAGTCAATTTGGTTTAAAATCTTTTAATTATTTATAGCTTTTTAAATACTACATTTAAATGGTTGTTTTAGAGCTTAAATTATAGAGACAACAGAAAAAAATATATTTAGACATTTTTAGTTTTAAGACATGATTTGACTATTAACTATACCAATGACTAAAATTACAATCGGGTATAATTTAATATTTATTTAAAAACAGGGACAGACGAACAATTTAAATGGTGTTGGGATGAAAAGTAATAAGTACGGATAAAGCGAACGTGATTTATATTTGTATCAGTACTAATCTGAAATTTATAATTTTCAACCATTATATGGTTTTAAACTTTTAGAAGAATTATTGAGTTATGACCTATTAATTATTATACAACATAGATAGTATAATCCACCAGCTACACAATGCTATACACATGTTATACTATACTGTAGTATACTATGTATAGTGTAGCACCAGTTTTCTTAAGTATAAGAATGTAATACATGAGTTTCATTAATCATTTTAAATTATTAAAATGTACATTATTAATTAATAATTATTAAAGACTAAGTCAGTTTGGCATGCTTGAATCCATAGCTTTAATATATGCAAGTTTAGTAAATTGAGCCATGTGCCCCAATATACTTACATAATTGTCGGTAAACCGACTCGCAGCACAAAATTAAGTGTTACTAAGAAGATAATGTCATACACTTATACGTAGAAAATGTTAAGTCGGATGGTTATCAAAAGTTAAATTATAGTACTCAGGTAATATAGTCACATAATTAGAGCTTTGTATTTAGATTAGGTATAACCTATATTAGACGTTAGTTTTATAATATTCTATATGTATTACTATAATAATAAACCAGAGTTACCATGAGTTGATATGAATTGAAATTACAAAGTAAAGCATTTTAAAATAGGTAAGTATTGATAGTTTTAAAAACGTAGAGACTTAAAATTATGATGACTAAAACTATGACTTAGTTTTCACAATTTGAACACACCATTATTTTTTTTTTGACGAAGAATAGATTAATTATAGGAATAATATTGTTAAACATAATATTAGAAACATTAATGAATATTCAACTTTGGAAAAATAGGTAAAAACTCATAATAAATAAATTAGGTGAATAAAATAAGCTCACTAAACAGTTTCGAATGTTTCATATGTATCAATCTTTGTGAAAATGAAATCTATAAATGATATTTAAACAAAAATGGATTTTTTATTTAATTGTTTTATAAAGACATTGATAATCAAGTTAATAGTTTACCAAAATATTTATGTTACACCTCAGTTGTAAATTTGTTCAATACATGAGGCAATTTTGCTTAATTCGTAAAATGGACTGTTAATACGATCATTTCGTAAGCTGGACATATTTTTATTTGAACAATTCATAAAATGGACATACTGAAAACTTACCCAGTTCATAAATTGGACAACAAATATGTATAATAAACTGTTAATATGCTGATGATAATCGTATAGATAGGCTTATCGCATTTATTATGATAAATTATTACAATTAATTTTATTTGTAAAAATAGTATTTACCTATTGATAATTTATCAAATAAGCTTTATTATAATATTATACTGTAATCAGAAAAGAACATCAGTTACTTTTTAATAGTTGTTCGATATTGTATATTTTTAGTTTCAGGTTGTGTATAAACTTTTCCTTCTCGTTTAAAGTTATTTGATCAAGAGTTTTTGATGAAAAAATTGAACTTTGTACAACATTATAGACTAAGGATTACGAAACATAAGTTATTGAAGCTTTAAAATATGACCGGAAAGGTGTAAAAAGACCAAGAAGTTATTACAATATACAAGAAAAATACCAGATTACTGGTATTGCTGGAGTTACTAAGGTTAGTAATAACTAATAAGCAAAATAAAATATTTGCAACTGACGATAATAAAAAAAAATATTATTTACGATATTCATGCTGGAACTGACCACAAAGGAGAAAAAAAGATGTAAATAAATAAACATTTCATAATTATTTCAAAATGGCTGCGATTTATAAAAAAAATTGTATAAACGCTGCACTGAACAATTAAAAAAGACAAAGGAATTGGCCCTTGTGTTATCATAAAATTTACTTCAGTCAAAAAATGAAACGATAGAAGTCAAATAGATTTGATAGAGTTTCAAAGATGATTATTACAAATATATTTTACACTATAAGGAACACTTTACAACATTTAGTATATTTAGGCCATTGTTGGGGAAAACTATCATAAATATTATTAGATATAGTTCTTAGCTTTGGCACACCACATGTTTTACAATCGGATAACGGTAGAGAATCTACTTTAGGCATTATAAAAGTTCATTGTGGCTAAATCTTATATTGGTAAATGATCGGCCACGCAAATCACAAAGTCAAGGTTCAGTGGATAGAACGATAGAAGTAATGCTACCCTTAAAGATTCATTGATTATGTGAATACAAGGAAATATTACAACAAACTGGAGTAATGGATTAGGTTTTATACAATGATAAAAAATATATCTTTTCGTATGGCAATAAAAACGGAACCGTATAACACTCTATTTAGAACACAACCAAGAATAGAATTAGGAACATATCTTCCATCAGAATTTCTTACTAAAATAAAAAATGGAATTAAAAAACAATTTGATGGCTGTTGGTAATTTAGACAATAATAGAGGTGGCATAAATCTTATAAAGATATTAAAAAAAAAATTGTACTCAAATTTATGTTTTGAAAAGTACATACATATTCTACTCGTAGTTTTGTAAGACGTCGTATTTTTTTTTTTTTCAAAGTACTTAAACATTATTACATTAGAATTTATAATCATGTTTGGTTTATGAATTGTGCAAAAAAGAATAGAAAATGTCCAGTTAACAAAATGACCACATTGATAGTACACTTCACGAACTGAACAAAAAATAGCCTATTTTATGTTTTGAAAAATTTTATAAATAAGGTGGAATATAACTATATAAATTAACACCATAATATCTACAATCGACACAGTTTCCTATTTAAAAACTTATATTTAAATGTACAATGTAATTTTTCTGGTATAGGTATACAATTTTAACTAAAGTTCCAAGAAACATTCTGTTGATATTTATTTTAATTTTCTAGAAAATAGTATTTGACTGCATTCGCTTAAATTATCTTAGCAATCCAGGGATATAGATAGTATTACACGGTAAATGGATCATTTTGTATGTGTGACTAATGTATATATAATTTGTTCTTAGAATTAATAAAAAACCATACATTTAATGAGATAGTTTATGAAATAGAGTTTAAAATATGGATAGAATATAGTGAACGGATATTATGGCTTATTATTCTCATATCTCATTAAGCTAAGAGTATGACGCAATACACTATTATAGTATTATGTAGTATTTTTTTTTTATAACTATAAATTTAAAACGTGACATTAATATAAAAAACTATTTCAAGGTGGTGCCTTTACAGCAGTTTACCAGCATTTTCACGTTTTACGTAATTAAAATGATTTATAGTTTTCACGGAAAAAATAAAATTAATAATTATGTTATTTGATATAATTATCAACAGTCAACACAATTAAAATGTATCACTTTAATAATTTGAAATTATTGTTAAATAAAATAAATCGCGAGCTTTGATAAAATAAATAATTCTCTCACCTCTGTGTAATTCCTCGATAGTCTCCTTGTATCGGTCAGGGAACTGATCGTACAGGAACTGCTTAATGATGGACGTTTTGCCAACCCTAGCCGCGCCCATCATTACCACTCGTCTCCGAATCTTCATTGTCGTACTGCCGCTGCCGCTGCCTCCGCTACTGCTGTTGCTGCAAGTCGATTCCCCGCCCATCGAAGACAGCCTGATGCGTTCTTGTTGTTGGCCCGGCATTATTTTCCTTTCACTGAAAAACCGTACGCTGGTCAAAATAAAATAAAACAATATTTTGCTATAAACCTAATGGACATTTGTCCATTTGTATTAGATTTCTGATTTCATTTTTCACGTCTCAATAAAACATACTAAGACTAAGTAATTTTTATACACGATGGCTTTTATATTATATTCTTCGCACACAATCCGCAGACATTTTTTGCATCGGCACCAATTGATTTCTTTGATTAGTTCGAAATGAATACCATGGCTCATGCAGTTATTGCTTTTAAATTGCTTTACTTGGAATATTATCTTTGAGTATACTCTATGATCTTGGGATTTAATTTGAAATTGTTTATAAAGTTCTCTAGATTCGTAGAAAAGTTTCACAATTATTATGTCTTTACTCTATCGACTTTGGGCATTGACAGCTGCAGTAAAAAAGTCTTAATTATAATGAATAAACGATAAACTTTTATACAAAATTATTTAGGGACATCCTCTTCCCTTCTTTAGACATTTTCTATTAAATCATTTGAAACAGTGGAACATATTATTTATTCATCTCGGAGAATCACACTTTAATGTGCATTGCAAGGCTATGTTTTTTAAAAAGCTGTATTTATGCCGATAATATAATATGATTTTGTTATGAACTGAACTATTATTTTATTAATTTTTGGTTTTTAAACTAAAAAGAATTAAAAACCCGAATACTACATTTTTAGTTATTTTGTTCTTGATGAGTATATTAAATTGTATCATTTATTTATTTCTAAATGTAAATATTTAAATAGTTTGTGGGTATAGATACTATATAAATATATTATATCTTTATAAAGTAGACGAATATAGATTGTTTATTAATTATTAGTTTTAAAAGTATATTTTCTTTGCTTATATGTATAAATAACATAGTATAATAAGGTTAATAAATTTTAACATTATTCCAACCAAATTTACTCCCAGAATTAAAATATTATCGATTTTGATTTAAGTATTAACTTGTTATTTAGATTAAAAAAAATACGTATAACAAATAGATAACTTAATAAAACTATAAATAATAGATTGTAATACAATAATTATTGGTTATTTTTTTGAAAATTTTACAAGAAATTTATGAATAAGTAGTAGAAAAATACAATAATTGTATGCATGTATGTATGTGTTTATGGTATGTATATATATAATACATATGATATTTAACAAAATAAATATAAATTAAATGATATAACTATAAAAACAATATGAAACACAAATACACAATACCTACTTAAAATTAATTATTTTTGAAAAATCTATAGTGATTTTATGCCACATTGAATTTAGTTTGGCTTTATTAATATTATTTTCGATAGCCATAGTAATATTTTCAACGTTGTGTTATAATTTGATTGTGTTTGGGAAAAGCAAGCTAAATTTATAATAATAAATTATTAACGATAAATACGAAATGTATATTGACATAATGTTATGAAATAACCAAGAAATGAGGGGAGGACATTTTGAATTCTTCCGTATTGCCAATTAGTTTACTCAATATTATACTTCAAATTAAAATTTACTGAGTGTACCTAAATACATTGTTTTATTCGAATCACCCCGAGATTTTCAAGGGATTATACATTTACTTTGAATAAATTACTAATATTTTCGAACTTTCGACGATTTTAATTGTTGAAAATCCACTGTATTCTTAATGTATCTTACAGTTTTTAATAAATCTAACAGCTGATACAGTGATACCCTTGACTTTGCCCGTGAATGAAATAAGTGGTATAGGTACCATATCAAAATAAAATCTGGAAATATTAAAGTAGGTAGATGCGATTTTTAAGAATCTATATGTTTTACTTAGAATAATAACGTTAGAATAATGTTAATCAAATAACTAACTATATAATAATAAAATCATCCTAATCCTATATCTATAATAAACCTATTATATTAATTAGGTACATAAACTTTAATAATATTCAGAAACTATTCAAATTTTAATTAATATACATAAAAATAAAAATAATTTTATCATGGGTCAATGCAGATATCATCTCTTTACCCATAGTTATAAAATGAAGGCGATTTTCATTTTTACATAAGAATAGCTATAGATAATAATAATTAAATTCATATATTATTTGCGAATATTTTATAATTTTTATGAATCTCAAAATTTGAACTTTAAACAGTTCAAACGATTATAAATAAAATTCGTGCCAATGTATTTTTAATGTTTACATATTTCTAAAATAATAACTTATGTGCTGGAAATTGTATTAAATTTTCGAGTTTCTTGATCGAGCCAAAAATGTATTATGAGTACTTTTATGTGAAAAAAAAACATAAGTTGTGTGATGAGAAATGATTTAATGTGGTTTTATGCGTGAATATTCAAGATTATCAAAATTTAAATTTCAGACATTCATTAAAAATATTTACTTAATACCTAACTTTATTTATATAATTTTAGTAAGCAAAATATGTTTTATACATGGATATTCGAACCCTAGGCATAAATATTAACTATAAAATAATTTGCATATTTTCGAGATTATGACAAATTTCGGGTGTTGTATTACATTTTCAAGCTTTTTGTTTGAGCCTTTTATTTTTATTAACACTTAAATAAAATTAATAAAATATCTGTTAATAGCTCAAAAGAGTCGAAATTGTAAAATGTTACCATAAATATTTTGTCAAAAACTAGTTTTTGCATAAGAACTTTCGATTTTATATTGTTTATTTTTATTTTAAAATTAATTATTTATAATATTTTCAGAATTACAATAAAATAAGTAAAATCATTATTTTTCATTTAAATATTTTCATTAATAGTTAAATTTTACACGATTATAAAAAATAATGTGCATTTATATTTTTGAAATTTTTAAGTTTTTGTAAGAAATCTTGTATTTAATTTTCAAACAAAATTTAATTTAAGATTTATAAGCGTAATTAAAAATAGTAAAAAATATATTATCGTAAATAAGTTGAAATAAAAACTAAAAATGTCGATATATCTACAGTTACCTTAGCCTAACCTATATGTTTTTTAACTATGAAAAAAACAAAATCAAGTTTTTTAATATATAGTGTTACGCACCTAATTATTTTCGTTTTCCTTATCTGTTTTTAGTTTTTTCCGATTATTACGATACTATTACAGACACGAAAAAATACATATTATTGTAAATCCTATACACATTCATCGTTTCGCTTAGAATCCAAAACTAATGATGTCGTGATGATGTGTCTCGTTTGAACTAAATAAAATAAGATATATTTCTGTTTTATTGACGATAAATAAAATTGTAGCTATAAAAACGGAAATAAGTGAAATAAAGTACTTTAAAAAAAAATACATATAAGAATATATTACTTATTAGAAGCACTGTAATTTCTCAGATTTCCCAATTATTGACCTCCTTGTTATACATGTGAAAAAAAATAAGATAAAAATATTTATACTGAAGAACTGAAAGTTATATTCTTTTCCAAGTTTCATTTTATTTGTTCGTTAAAATTTTTAATTTGGATCAAATTCTTGACGTTACATTATACTAAACACACGTACGACAATGTGCGCATAATCCATTGCATGTACATTAAAATTATACAATAGAAATAAAAAAGCGTTATAAATAAAATAAGATGAAATTCCAACTTACAAGTTATTAATAAATTTTTTAGTAGTTCTCCTTTGGAAAGAAATCTAATTTACACAACGAAGGATCAAAGAAAACGTATTCAAGATAATTGTATTTTCGTACGGAGAAATGAAACATGGCTCTAAATCTTAAATAATTGGTATATCGATAGTGTATTATTTATATCTACCATTTATACGTATGTAGATATTTTCAATATCTGTTTTATCCTTCTTTCATTTTGCTAAGCGATATTGTTTGTGTTATTGAACCTTTTAAAAATTTTTATACACAATTATTTTTTGTTTTTCAATATTCCTTATTACTATTTTATGATTGAAATAAAGAAGGGATTACAACATATTTTTATGTCTTATATCTAGAATCTAATTATATAATTGATTATGACATTCATTCTCCTTTGTTTTATTTCAACGAAATTACCAAAATATTTATTAAAAATGAAAATAAAACTACGTTTTTCAAATTTTATGGTCTGAACCTATGAAAAATTATGGCAGTATGAAAAATGGTTTGTTAATATTTTAACGAATAATGAAAAAAAAAACAGAATCAGGTGTCTCATGGAAAATACATAATTATCTATTAATTTATACTGTAATAGTAATACATAGTTTAAGTTTTATTTGTTGTACACTCTCTGTAGTAAGAACAAAACTGTGTAGTACTGTATTATATTGTATTAGTATATAATGTTACATTATATAAAGTAAGTTAAACATCATAAAGTACTTCCAATGTTTCAAACCGTTTATTGTGCAAAAATTCTTATACCAAACGTGTTGATTATTTTATATGAAAAATCGTTCGATTTGATACTATTGATGATTTTAAAAATGTAAAAGTGAATGTATCAAATCTAAATATATAACATAAAATATGTTTCGTTGTATTATTTATCAATCGTTTCATGAAATTGGTATTTTCAAGATCCAGCTAATTTTAACATTTTTTTGCACAGATTAAAAAGTATAAAATATGAAGTTAAATATAAAAGTTAAATTAACTACGATGTAAGAATGTATTATTTTAAGGTTTTATACTGAGATTTATTTGTTGACTGAAAAATCTATTGACAAATACAATTTTCGTTTAATTTAAGTTCAAACTTAATATAATAAATTAATAAATAGCCAATAGCAATAGGTAGAATAGAATAGGTTAGAAATATAATATTTTATATATATATATATGTATATGTTTTTATTTTAACAAGAAATATACAATATATTATATTCCTAAAAGCAATATTTGTGATACCATTAATAGTGTATTATATGTGGTAAGGGATAAGTGAGATAAGTGAAATTGTCTTCCCGCATAAGCTACTCATAGGTACTATTTTTGTTGTCACGCTTTGTCAGGTGCGTTTGAAAACGCCTTAATAATTATTAGGTATAATATGGGATAATAATAAAATCTATAATGAACTGCACTTGACGTTTACAGTATCAAGATTTGCCATTTTGTTTCATCAGTAACACGAGAATAACTCATCTATCAAGTATTTAATATATTAAATAAAACGTATCGATACGTTCGTGTATATTAATCCAATTTGAAACTTTACCGACCGCTTTGTAGCTGATGATTTCCACTTTTCCGCACACTGTTTAGAGAGATTTTCACTTTACCGCCAAGGATAGTGGTCGGATAAAAACATTTACTGTCCGTTGAACGGAAAAAGATAAATTTTCTAACGTTCAACTGGCGTCGAAAATTAAACTTTCGTAGCAGGCAGCCGTAACAAAAAATTATTTTTATTCTAGTTCTCTTATTATACTATTGTTTTCTTTTTTCTTTTTCTTTTTATTCTTACTACTTTTTGTTTTTTGATTTAATTAAAAATTGAACATCTAAACTAATGTTACACTTCATTATTTATTACATATTTAGAGACTAGAGCACGTCTGTGTTATAAATAATATAATAGTAAGAATAATTGTCATTAAGTAATTTAGTGAGGATACAAAACTGTTACCTACCTAAATTATTTTTTTTACAACGTCTTCTAATATTAAGTATTATATATTTATACATATGTCGAAAAACAAACATTAAAAGTAATCAGAATATTTACTAAAATTAGCCATTCACATAAACATTCCTATGCAATCAAATACGATAAATACAAATTTAATCTATTTCGTCTCTAACTCTCCTGGAAATATATTTAAGAATAGTAATTCAAACGCAATGCTCTTAAATAAAATAAATCTGTCAAGTTCGTTAGTAACGTCAACTTATAGTCCTCAGTCATCAACTTATCTCATAAAAAAAAAAATGATGGTAAAAGATTATTTAAATCTCCAAACCGTTTTAAATTAGGAACTCAAAACGAACACCTCGTTGAAAATACAATGGACCAAGATTCTGCGAATAACAGTTAGAACGACGCATTGATATCCCTCCTCTTATTTATGTAAGAGGTGTGGCAGACTTTATTGAAGTGCACTAAAAATTAATTAAGCTTATATGTATTAATATTTTTTTTCTTGTAAATCCACTACGTACCTACATCTCTTTGAAATCAGATACGTGTCATGAACATTAAAATATAATAGAAAAATAAAATTTGTACAAAAGCATCAGTGCATAGTTATTAAAAAAACATGGTAAACAAAAACCCTTAAATCGATGTCTGTTATAACATGTATAGTAAATAAGTAATATATAACTATAATAATCTGAATCGAATTATACAATACTCATCGTATTGCCATAAAAAAGTATTATATACATAAATCGGAGAAAATAAAGTAAAATATATGTATAAGTACTATCATTTTCTGAGAATTTTTACTAAAAAATAAAAATATGTCATTTCTCTTTGCTTTTACCTATATGCCAATGTGCGAGAGTTCAGGTTTTATAATATTACATAATTATATTATAATACTCCCACAGGACAAACAAGCTTTTATGTTTAGACTACTTATATAGTATTTTATGATTTTTATGAGTGAAGTATTCTTTGCGTTTTATTTACATTTATTATTTATTTCAAATTTTTAACGTCACGTTTTCATCGTTATAAAATATTCCGTATGAGAAAATGCTTTGGCAATTTTACTGGGAGTTTTTAATTTTAAACATTCAAATAAATTATGAAAGTTTTATAACTCGGCAATCATAAAGCATTTTCGCACAACATTTTTTACAATAGGTACATTCAATTTCGAAATAAAATGTATTATAGGTGATAGGTACGTAATATATGATTGAGCAAGTACAGTGGCTTATTGTAAACTTATTAAACATTTTTCATTTTTTTTTACAAAAGCGTTGTTTTAAATTATTTTTATAATAAGTACTGTTAAATTCAAGGTTTTATTATAATTTAAAAAATATTTATTTTTATGGTATATATACATGTTTAAATTCATGATTAATGCAGTTTTAGTAGATTAGTCATATTATTGCTTAAATGTTAATATTATTAAATTAACTATAGCTTTTTATTTGGACTATATTTATCTAATTATTCTGGCTATCCGATCCAGACCAAGTTAAATATTATCAATCGTTTTCCGTTTTTTCGTATATCAATAGAATATTTGTAGAAACCCCGCCTAAATAGGTTCATTCGTTTTAAAGTCTTTCCCAGACAATCTGACACGTAACATGTATTTATGTGTATTTCATGAGATACTAAATTTTTTTAATCGTATACCTACGTTTAAATATCACAGCGTATATAATTTGAATATTATGCATTAATGATACGTAAGAAAAATAAGTAATAGAAATTATTACAAAAGAGCCAATTTTCCAAATCCATGTAGTAGACGATATTTTATTTGTCGTGTTGTTGGTGAAATGTACGTACTTGAATGGCGTGCTTTTCCTAGAACCGGTGACGTATAATATTGACCGTAAGTAAAAAAAAAGGTTTTTCCAAATAAATCCTTGTCGGCTATATTGATATCGGGTATCAATAAAAAACAAGTTATGTCAAATCACATAATACTTATTTTATTTTTTGTAACCAATTGCACCATACCTATATATAATCAAAAAAATGCTTCTATTCTTGAATACCAAAACGAAATTTGTGTGCTATTTAGTGTGTAGTAACTTATACAGGTTAAAAAATATGCTAAAAATATGCTCTGAATTTTAAGAAATGTATTGATATAAGTAATATAATTTTTATTGAAATCGGTTCAGTGGTTTTTGAGATAACCCTACACAAAAAATGCATTTTTACAGCTCTTTATATTTTATATATTGGTATAAATTGTGTTATCAATAAAAGAAATACGTGAAACTTTAAGGAACCATTTTATTTCCTCAAAATGTAGTTTTTGGAAAAAAAATACAATATATCGTAAAATTATTAGTTTTTTGGATTGATCGGAATCTAAAAAAATATTTTACTTTTAAATTCTAAAAGCTTTTTAGTATAGATTATTTAGATAACAATTCAAACATGGTCACAATAACTACGAATTGTTATTAAAAAAAACAATGTTGCTATCTAAACATTATAGTAATGTGGATTTATTCTCAATTGCTAAAATGTTTTAGGAAAAAGTATTGTAGCTTATTTACTATTATAGTTAAGGATATTACTTCTATGAAATATTGTTTTGTTTATTCTATAATATCTAAAGTTTTTGAAGAAAATATTACAAAAAATTACTTATAGTTTACCTCTAATATATTTGATGTAAATAAAATGATAGTATTTTTATGATGGTTTTTATTCCGAGTTACAGCTATATAATACTGGTAAAAATTCCAATTTATTTTTGAATGCGATATTATACTATAGTCTTTAACTTCCTGTCGGATGTATTATGTTCAAGGATTGCTGTGGTATTATCACAAATATTTCACCGTTATTGATATTAAATATCTAAGTCAAGACGTTATATTTTATAAATTTACATATTTATATTTACCTTCTAATAAAATGTATAAAGGTATTAACTTCTAGGTACTGTTAATACATTGATGTATATTGTATATACTATACAAAAATCATATTAATATACAGAGATTGAATAAATACATATAACATGTAAATATGAAATATATTATATTTAAATAATAATAAACATTACAACATATTAAATTCCAATCACGAGTTAAAACGAAAAGGGGAAAGTAGGTAACCTTTCTGATATTTAGTAGATGTCAAGTGACCTCTTATCATGGATGTGTTAAACTTAATTTAAATTATAAATCATTACATACGAAAAAAGATTCGAAGACAGTTTGTCAGCCTATATTAGTATGTTTTATAATATATCTAAGTAATGTCTAATACATATACTATATATAAATATGCTGAGAATTTCAAATATGGTTAGGTTAGGTTAGGTTAGGTTATGGTTATTATTTTTATTTATTTTTTTGGAATCATAACATAGTATTATCAAAAATCGAACACAAAAAAAATAGTTATTTTACGGGTGAATAAAAAATCTAATGTCGTAAAAGTTTAAACTTGAACTGCTCATAAAATATTAATGTAACTACTTTTCAGTATTTTTTTTTTTATTATTTTTGGTAAAAAAACGTATGATAAATTTTATACACAATTTTCAAATCTTAGATATAAAAAGAAAATGTTTTATAAATTTTTAACTAAACATTAATTTTTGAGATTTTACAAATCAATAATTATATTAATATAAAAATTGAATACTAATATTTTTGATATTTTTTAAACGGTAAATTAACAAAGATATGAAGATCTTTGTACATATTAAATATTTAAGATTTTTGGCCCAGTGAAATTTTTTTAAGTCTTAAACGGTTATTTGTTTTTGAATTACATACACAAAAAATATAATCAACTTTGACAAAATACAAACTAGATACAATTTTTTATCAAAACCACCCTCAAAGTTAACGATTAAAGCATTTTTTTTATCTAATTGTTGTTTAATTTTTATACACATGAAAAATCACAATTCATTTATTAGAATTTATTTAACCTAACCTATTTATTTAATTTGTCAATAAATGTTATTTATATTACAATTTATCTTCTTAATAGTGTGAGAAAAAATTAAAATTTGGTACACCAACTAGGTAATAAAGTTACAATCCGGCTGGCCGTTTATGATCATATTATTTGTGTTGTATCACATCACTTGTTTTATTTATTTCAGCATAGTGGAAAAGTGACCACTTTAAAGAACAAACATAGGTAACTTTTAACCGATATGGAGTAACATGAAACTCATTTAAGACTTTTACTAGAACATTATTTTTATTGAACAATTACGAAATTAGACTCCATATGGTAAGGCAGCTATATAATAATTTATAGTTTTTGTTAAAATGTTGACAAAATTATTCAAAATCACGAAAATTTGCAAATTTATTGGCAGTTGAAAATTTTTAAAATGTGAAATTCTTATAGTTAAAGATTAAAAATTTAATACAAAGCTTCTCATAAATAGTTCGTACAGAAATCAAAAAATATAAAAATATAAGTTTTTATAGATATTTTAAGTTAAAATCTGGACAAAATTATACATATATTTTAAACTTGAACAACGATATTCATTATTTTATTAAAGTAAAAAAAAAAATAATATTCATGGGAACATACAACTTTGACGTATATTAATATATTTTATACATTTTATTTTTAAATGCAATTTTTTTTTGGTAAAAAAATATTTCAACTTACTCTAATACTGTGCGTTACTGTATTAGTAATAGTAAAATAAATTACTTAACCAAATAACGATATAAAAAAAAACATAACATCAAATATATTTAGATAATAAAAGCTGATATAAACTATTTCCGCTGAGAATCGTTTTTCGTATACAATGATGTGTCATTGAATTCAGATTGAACACATCCATTACAATCATACTAAATTTCTTAATTTATTATATTATAGCATACCACCAACTATTTTATACATCATAAAGTTCTGTAAATTACTCATCCATTACCAATCAGAGTATGATAAATTTATTATCCATATTCATTCAAATCCTTATAAATTGTATAAAAAAAAGTTAGGTAATGAGTTTACAGCCAAACCTATTATAAAGTTTTAGTAAGAAAAATAATGTGTTACTATTTATTATGTAATATATTTATAAATATTTTACGTTATACTGTTACATTTGTCATTTGATAGTAATAATTGTTCTTAAATAATATTTAAACACACGTCATATTATATTAATTGGATTACTATTTTTACTATTTTACTCTGTGCATATATAAACATAAAGATAAAAATATTAAAAAATACTGCATTAAATAAAAAATAGTAAAATAATTAATATATATTTTATTTATAATCAAAAATATAAATACTTGATTTCTTAATCTTTTGGTAGTAAACAATGAAAGGATATCATTCCTTTTATACATAACCATATACAGTGCCTAGGACAACTTTATTTGCTGACCTATTTTATTTTAAATATTTTTATAGACTACGAATGTGGAAATTGCAAGTATTACGTTGTTGGTCCCGTGTTGCAATCGTATTCACTATTCAGTCTTCTCTACTACTGATGTTTTATAAACTACATGAATAATATACATGTTTCAAGTGTTTCATTGCTGTATTGTATGCATTTACAATAGACGAAAAAATAACATTAATGTATTTTTAATTTGTGTATTGTCTAACACATGTCTGATATGTGAAAATTAGAAATTTTATAATACATATTATACGAAAAATAACAAAAATTAGAATTTTAATAAATATGTTGCTAAAAAATAAAAGGAAGGGGTTACCATGTTTTTAGAATCACCTTTTATATATAATATATGGATGGATTTATTATATTATAGTGGCGTCGAGATATGGAATAATGTAAAAAAATAATACACGAACTTAATGGAAGAATATCATACTATGAAATGAGATACAAACGAGAAAATGAAAATCACAGAGACTAGACACACTTAACTTTATTAAAAAGACGATTGTCTTTTAGTGTTTTACCATACCATTTTAGTACAATTTATTTCGTCGTCGTCTTCGGCGAAAGCTATCATAAATTAGGTAATGAATTCAAACGCACTCGAAATAATGAAATATGTAAAGGTGAAAGGTTTGTGACGACCGTGATGACATGATCAGGAGATAATATAGTTATCTGCAAGTGAGAGTTGAGAAATCAAATGATGGCTTCTACTGTAAGTGGAACGTTTCATCTAAGTTCTAACAACAACCTTGTTAAAAGGTCTAAGTTAATATAAACGTGAATAATTAATGAATTATTTACAATAATGAACTGTTGAAAAGCAATTAGGTACCTATTTCATATGTCTTCGAATCGTTAAAATAAGAAAAATAATTAAAATACACAACAAAAACAGAGAGGAGAATCATATCGTACTGAGAGACATATTTCGAATATATTGTCTAATTATTTAACTTTTTATTTTATTTTAACTAGAATCAAGTTTTTAGGAGTAGGCTGAATAAGTTTCTTTAGAAAATTTGTAAAAATAAGGACGTACGTAGGTGGCTAGATGTAGGTATTATTATATAATTGTGATATAACCAAGTTTTCTTTTTTTCAAATAGGTATTTTATCAAAAAAAAAAGTGTTTAGAAAAAATTAAAAATAATAGTATTTTTTGTCACGCTGTAAAAAGTGTATTACTATGTAAAGTAGGAAAAAAATGTTTGAAGATGTTTGCCATTCTAGCCACTCCCTTTAATTACACTTATTCATACGATATTAGTATGTTACATGGTTTATAAAAAACTGTCTTAATCTGATACAGTGTACATAGACAGTATTATTAGACTGTTATCGGTCAAAATATCCAATTTTAGAAAAATGTTTTTACATTTAGACACAATCATTTTAAAACGTCGATTTTATACTAAAATAATATAAAATAAAAGTTAAAATGTTAAATAATTCAATTATGTAGTTTAGTAGATAACAATATTTAATATATATAATCATAATTTTATTTCCACCTGGAAAATTCACGAATCGCCACGCAATAATACTATATCAATACGTATCTTACCGTTAACATTATCAACAAGTGTAAGTAACTATAACGATTTTATCTGATTATTATACATTAGATTTTATTACATAGTACTTATACGCTGTGGCTGTACCTATTACGTTTAGTGTATGGTTTTCAAACTCCCACACATTACAGTTATCATTATCTATATTACGTCATTAATGTCTGTATTGTTGTCAACGTCGTTCGGTTTTCGTGTTAATGTGAAGTGTAATTTATAGAATCATTAAAAATTAAGTTAAATTGTTAATATGGAAGTAATTAGATCTGACAAAGGTAGAAAGCTTATTTAATGAACACATGTATAATATTTAAACAACACTGTTAACATGTAACATATGTAACGAGTTTAGGAAAAAAAGTAACGGAAAAAAGCATATACAAAAAAATAAAATGGAAAAAAAGCGAATAAAATGAAAGTAAAAAAAAAAAAATCAAGGTGCATATTGACTTCGAAAAAGCAGCTATTAATGCAGTCACATCTACATTAGTCGAATATATAAATATAAAAGGTGGTTTTTATGAGAATGTGCACAAAATGTACTAACAATCAAACAGAAGAAATTAACTATCAATTTTCTAAACCCGTAAGCTATAATCATCCTTATATTTGGACACTGATTAAAAAAAAAATAGATTAGAAATAGATTCTAATAACAGTAAAATATCGCAATTTGTTTTAGATAATACAATCAAATAAAAAAATATATTTATATATATGAAAATAAGCAAGACAAATTATAAAATCAAATTTATTAAAATGTCCTGGAATATTAGAAGCTGTATTAGACTATTTTTAATCACATATACTAACAGTATAGGTGGGATCAATATCACACTATTTCTTAACGAAATGCTTCAACTTGCAAATGCTAATGAAAAAAAGTCAGGACAAAAATTTACTGAAATGGTATCAAAAATAGATCATAATACAATAAAGCTTTGATGCCAGCCGAGGAGATAGTAAAAAGATTGTAAAAAGAAGATTAAGAGAGCAAAAATCGAAGAATAATCCAATAAATCCATTTTTTTTAAATGAACTAGTTATTGAGAATGATTGGTATTATTTTATGAAAAATCAAAATAATTTTTGTTGATTTAAATCCTTACTAAAAAAAGACATTAAATATTTAGCTACATAAATTCATATTTTCAAACTGTTATTATAAAAAACATATGAGGAACCTTGACATTAGTGATACATAAATTCCAAACAATGGAATACAAAAGAATTTTAAGGTTGAATTTGACAAGAAGCTTTAATTACACTGAAAACAATTTAACGTATGTAAAATATAAATAATATAATATATTTTGCTTTAACGATTACCTGGTGTAAATATATGGAGCTATAACGATGAAACAAATCACAAACATTTCGGTATCAGACTGAAAATATTTTTAAAATGTCGTACTTGATCAAAATTAGTACTTAATCAAAAAGAGTTGACTGCCCATGTGTGATTATATAGAACAAATGAAAGATACGTACTATAAGTGTATATTATATATTATACAGTGTAATATATATCCTAATAAAATATAATTATCGTAATAGTCGTTTACATAGGTACCTTTAAACAGGTATACGGTCGTTTATATACATTATATTTCTGGACGAAGGGGGTAGTGCAATAGTATGAGAACTATGTATGATACTACCGAGTGCAGGTGTTCATATTATTAAAATCATAATAATTAAGGTGTGCATGCCTATCAGCTGATTCGATGTTAGACCGAAAATTACAATTGCACTGTGTATGAAAGAGAAAAATATTTTAATTTTTGACGCAACAAGCACATACATTGATAATTATTTAAAACGTTTGTTTTTAATTTCATAAAATATAATATGAGTGATAATAATATAATTGTTGTAATTAATTATAGCCTTTATTACTTACAACAATATTAATATTACGTGCCAGAATGGATTAAAAATAATGCTTTAAAATGTAATACGCTCAAACAGTTTAAATCGAATTAACGATTTTGTTGAATTTTTAGGGGTTATAAATGCTATTTTTTTATGTTAATAAAAAAAAAAATAAAAAATCAATATTATTTATTTATGACTATGTACAATTTTACAATATTATAGCATGATACTGCAACTGTAATGCAATTTGAATGTATATATGTTTTACACTTTGACATATTCATAATCGTGAATGGGCATTTTATATTCTGAGTGAAGCTAGGAATGTATTGCGTTTATATTATATATGTTTGTGTGTGTGTTACTTTTTTTTCTGTATTTGGTGACACTATTTTGGAGCAAAAAAGTAATGTATTTAATTAATTTTCATTTCAGTTTTGAACAATTTTAATGGGCTCTAGTGGCCATTTATTTTAATTTAGGTATTTGCTTGTATTTTATTTTATTTATGATTTTATGAAACACAATTTATTACTAGAACGAACATCTATAAGGTCAGCCGGTCTGTCATAGAATAGGCATATAAACTACCTGAAATAATGCCTATAAAAACATAGCTACCTTTTTGTTATGATAGGAAAATATGATAAATTCCTCAATCTAAAAACAAAGCACTTATAATCCTAGCTGCAGGGAAGAATATATATATTTTGTATATACAAAATAAACCAGAGTCACAATTTATTACAATCCTATTTCATTTGTATTTGCTTTAAATTGAATATTGTTAAGACGTATGCCATGCAATACTGTAATTCCCTAAAAGTAGCTGGTAATTTTGGTGGACAGAAGCTCGAGCGTCGTGTAATTTTCTTATAATTAATTTTACGTCTTGGAAAGTTAAAATTTCAATATTAGTATTAGTAAACTGTAAACTATACACGATTACACGAATCATGATCAAATGCTTACTGGCTGTTAGTTATATTATATTAGTAAACATACTATCTACATCGTAGATTATTACTTATTACTTGTTTTGTTGACTGGAAATAAACAGAATATCCTGGGACGCAATTTACATACGTTTAAAAAATACCTAGGCCGTAATTTACGTAGTATACAACTGACCTTTTTTTATGAACGCAATTTTGAATTGATAGGAGTTCGCTGGCGTGGAGGAACATCTTCTCTCATTCAGCAGCAATATTATATTTTTAGTTGAAAATCAACACTCGGTAAATTAGTTTTAAATTAAAAAATTGGGAATTTCAAAATCTATAATTGGCAATTTTAAATACTACACCCTTCTCCCCCATGAATTTTTTTTAGATCATTCCCGACTAGCTGACCAGATTAATTATTATACTGTATGCATATTCATTATTAAGCAAAACAGTGCGCAGCTAAATATTATTCAACACATTGAAATAAGCAAATATTAACGCGTAGGTACACAGTATGTCGTATGAATTAGTGGCTATAACCTAAAGGTATATTATATATACACATCAATATACACTTATACAGCTATACAATCAATATTTAGATAGTTGCAGGATATTATTATTCATATACCTATTCTAATAGGTTTAACACATCAATAGTTTATGTAATCAGATGTATGCATAATCTAAAATGTATGTACCTATATTATAGTCGTGTATTCAAATTTTTTTTGGGTAACTCTACGTACATCAATGAATAAACAACATTATGTCATATGTTCATATTTCGTATTGTTTATCACCTTAACACGTATAATATGAACAACTAATAAGTACGTATGTAAATATCTTAATATATATATTTGTATTAATTAATGAAGACTAAAATAGGTATAGGTATTAATAGTGGCATAGTCAAAATAACGAAAAGGGGAAAGCTCATAAAAAAGTTTATACACTAGAGATAACTTTTGTACTTATTATATGAACAAATATATATTATTAAATATATCATACTGAAATAAAATAAATAATATTTTTAACAAATTTTTATTTAAATTAATTTATTACAAAAGAATTACATCTTTATAAAGTACCTACTTATAATAAGTCCAATGTAAAACTTTCATCTTTCTACACAATTTTTTTTATAAAAGCAGTCAATATTTATTTACTACATTGTCATAATCAAAAAAAATACGTCCGGTATGGGAGGCATGGTCCATATCCCCCCCCGACTATGAAACTAGTTGCCATACAATATCATATTGTCAGACATTTCGCTTTGATTCGAGTTTGTGATACGTAGTTATCGATGCCTACAATACAGCAAAGCGAGCTTTTTTTTGTTCAGCTATTGAAATTCTTAGAAAAATATTCTATTGTATTTCTATTGTTAGACATAGTTTGACATTTAAGTATAATGGCCAAATATTTAATCCTACAGGAAATAAGCTATGTATACGCCAATGTTCTCAAATAGAAATAAAAGTAAAATTCGTTCAGAAAAAGTTGTCTTCTTCTGAGTTATTATGATATAATACTAATGAAACGAACCAATATAAACTATAAAGTATGTTATAATTGTTGTAAGAGATAATTTTATTAAAAAATAATTAATGTAAAATTATAATTGGTTCGCATTGTAGGTACCATAAATTAAATTTATTATTAGTATTCATCACGTACTTTGCTGAGTATCAAACTATGTTTTGTTATAGATACTTTTCAGACAATTAATTTTATTAGTTATAAAATATTTTTTCTTTTGAGAAACCATAATAGTGTCTATTGTAGCAATAATTGATATTTATATTGTATGAATTCAATTTAATTTTAAAGTGTCTTTTCTGTGAGACTGTTATTAGATAGATACAAAGTTTGGTTTTTTTTTCTTTCACTAAACGAAAAAATAATATGTCAACAATTGATAGAATTCAATTATTGACAAATTTTGAAGTCATAAGCTAGTTTTAGGGTGAAATACGCTTTTCATTTATATTCAAGCTTTTCAAATATTATACTATATAATTTTATATAGTAATGAAATTATGCAATGCTATGTGAACAAATCAACAATGTCAATCAAAAATGTTAATTATCGACTTGTATGTTAATCTAATAAAATTAAATTACTAAAAATAAAATACAGTGTTAAATATGTAAAAAAAGTAATACATTCAAATATTTTTTTAATATCGTTTATATTATACTATTTAGTTTAAATTTATAATCAATGTTTGGTGCAACAAAAATATGTAGGTAACTTTATTCTTTTTTGGCTTGAAAAATCTATTGTGCACAATTGTGTGTACGAAGTTATTAACATAATAATAATTGAGCACTGATCCATTTTTACCCAATGAGATCATAATTTATAGCTTGATTTTGCACCAAAATATATAGTATACACTATACATATATATATATATATATATACAATATTACAAATTAATATATTATACTAAACGCATTGTATAATACATACGTGATGATCATAATATATCCAATATAATAAATTAATTGCATTCATAATATTTTTAATACAATATGCATTTAAGAACTAACCATTTATTATTACTATTTTAATTCTCAATTATTCACTTAGAACTTAAATAAAATAAAAATTGTTGATTTGATTAAAATCTTTTTGTTAACATAATTTTTTTTTTTTTTTTTTGAAATTTAAATATATAGGGTAATTATTTTATCATCAAACACTTATTACCAAGGTATTTCTTGAAATTTTTTTTTTCAATTTTTTTTGTTTCTTGTTTTTCTTAACTGTATAAAATTTGTATTCTCTTCATCCTTCTATTTAATAGTGAAACGATTATCAACTTTTGATTTTCAAATGATAATCTATATTAAAAATGTACCCAATTAATATGGCTATTTTTCTATGAATTTTAACGTTCAAATTATTATTTTTCGTCAATTTGTTTATTGTTAGCGATATATAGCTTTTTAAATTTAGATGCTTATCGGTTTTTATAATACTTCATGTTTTTGAAGACCAGTAGTCACATAGGGAATAAATAATAACAATAGATACATATTTATTGTTTTCACATCTAATAAACTCATTATCAACTATTATTCGACGCAGTAATGAACTTTATCCCTTTAGTTACTACGTCCGACCTGTAATAACGTATTATGATACCTATCTAATTTAGATAATAACCCCCCTGGTTATCCCAGTAGTTTTGATAAGAAATTTAAACTTTGTAAATAATAATTGTGTTTTTATTACTTGTGAAACGAATACCTGTAGACCTCAAACCACCCAGCTTTGAGCGGGCGCGTCTCTTTTCGTCCAAAAATGACCTTTGGCTTTTTGCCCACGTCTCTTTTCACCCAAATATTTTAAAATGTCTTTACTTTTTCACCCGAGAATATTAAAACATTTTAACCACATCCTTATAATACACATTTAGTGGTTTGCTTTATTATTTATTTGTGTAAATTAGTTGTATAAAGACATTAAGTATTACCCAGAGAGTATTACGAGGAGGTGGCTTTTATTATTCTCCAAAAATATATTGTGTATTTGTACATTTGTGACTATTTATCATTTATTAATTATTTGTTTATACAGATTTGTGTTAAAAATAATATAAATTAAAAAAAAAATATAAAAATGTTGTCAGAAAGTAGTATAATATTCTTGGGCGAAAAGGTAAAATAGTTTTAAAATATTCGGACGAAAAGAGACGTGGGTGAAAGCGAAAGATAATTTATTTGGGTGAACAACAGAGTTTTGCCCTTTTGAGTAGCTTTAACTCGTTAACAGTTAAATGAAAAATAATAATTTTAATGTTGAAATTTATAAAAAAATAGTCCTATTATTTTATAACATTTTTAACATAGATTGCCATTTGAAAATCAAAAGTTAATAGTAATTTCATTATTAAATATAATAGTGAAAAAAATAAAAATGTTATAATATAGTTTTTGAAAAGCATAAAACTAAAAATGTAAAAAAAGTCAACACTTTTCTAAATAAGGAGTGTTTAATGATAGTGTGTATAATAATATTTTTTTTCTATAATAATTTTTAGTAGACTTCGTGTCATAATAATTGTACTTATATTGTTATTATGTAAGTACCTCTAGGTACTATATTTAATACTATCAGTGCTCCCCCCCCCCCGAAATTATCTTCTATATACGCCACTGAATACTATGTAATATAAATAATTATGATTAAAAATAATAAATGTAAACATTCAATATTTAGCTAAACCTTTAACTATAGCATATTTGTTCACCAGTTTTAAATTTGTAATTAGAAAAAGGAATGATTGTGAATTAATAATTAGTTCTTGAATACTCATAGAATTTAATATAAAAAAAATATATTATGAATATGAATAGTTTTTAAATTTTTAAATTGTATAACTTGGGTATATAATATTATTATAATGTTTATATAATTTTGTACTTTATGCATAATAATATATATGTAATTTGATGCACAATCATATTATTATGATTTTATCAAGTTAAAAAGGAAAAGTACACAATCATACAGTAGGTACCTTCAATTTTTTTGATTAGAAAATTAAATTGGATATTCCTATTTTTTTCACATTTTACTTTTTTTTTTTTTAAAAACTTGAAAAATAATATTACATTCATGTGTACCTACATATCAATAAAATTCATGATTTATATTTTATGTTATTTATGTCTATTATATTTCTGAGGATTATTTTTTTTATTACTTTGGTGTTTTATTATTTAATATTTCAATATATAAAGTCAATCACATTTTCAAAACACATTCCTTACGTGTTCTGCACAATCTAAGATAGTGAATAGTGAATATCGGTTATGTACTCCTATATGGCTATATTCTATATTTCACGATTTACATAAAATGAACGAGTTAAACTGAAAATACTTGTATAAAAGTGTATAAGCAGTATTATATATTTGTGTGACAATCATTTGCACCATACATAGTGTATATTCCTATTTATTAGCTCACAGCTTGGGACACCACCTTGACCGTATTTTTATCATATATATATATATTTTTTTTTTTGATACATTTAACTGACATTGTTAAATTATCACCTATACATTTTTTATTCTAAAAATAAGTAAAATTTATTTTTGACATTGGACTGTCAAGAACAATGAGGTGACAAGTTACATGATGAGTATATCTTGACAGTTTATAGAAATTTATTATCAAGCGCTTATAAAATACAAATATTATAAAAATACAATTATTAAAATTGTATGATCTAAATCAAAAGTTTTATAGTTATTTGATAAGATTTTGTTTTTTTGGTATAAATTAAAAAAAAAATAGGTGGTTATTATAGCGGTTTTTTTACAAAAATTGCTTGTTTAAATAAAACGTAATCATTGTTCATTATTATAACAATTCTCATCTTATTTATTTGAATTTTTTTTGTTTATATTATCCAAATTAAGAAACAAATTATACTTAGAATGTACTTAAAAAATATTTTCTGATTCGTTTGGTTTATAACTTTTTTTTTTACTGTCCATTTATTTTTCTTATTTATTTCTCTTTTATTCTTTAATTTTATTAGTATTCTAAAAATGTCGTCACATTAAAATTATATCATTACATGGATAATCTATTGATGTATTGCATTATAATATTATTTTTAATATTTTACGTTATTTTCTGAATTATATGTTTATCGATAAATACTATATATATTATATATTATCTATTTATACTCATAATGTAATAATTTTAGGATAATTTTAGAATAATATTAATAATTTATAATTGATTCGTAATACAATTGTATAATTATTATGTACCAGTTATAAATTAATAGTTGCTACTATTATTGTAACATATTTTTCAGTATTGTGTTCCTACATAAATATTGCAATTTTATGGTACCGCTCAAAGCATAGTATAAAACAATAATAACCATAAATATCTATTATAAGACTATAGTAGTATACAAAATATTGTTTATGATATGGTAATGATTTGTTTTCACTATAAGTTTGTCCTGGAAAATACTTATAAGACAAAATCGCTCAAAAGTTTCTTATAGAATAACTTCTTTCGTCAATGGAAAAGTAACACAGATGGTATAATTTAGACGGATATTTTTTTTAAATTATTAGTAGTTTTCTGAAAAATTTCGAATAACTTTTTTTTTCTATAGATTAGCATTTACAATATACATAAATATATAATTCAGAATCTGGAAACAGTAAATTGTGATGACATAATAACTGAAAAAACATATAATAATGTGATTTGTTGAAAAAGTTTCAAAAGGAGAACTTCAGTGACAACACACTTCAACAATTTTAAGAAAATTAAAAAAAAATATTATATATGTACTATCAGAAAAAGTTTTATTAAACCGTCACTACTATTTAGGTTAAAACTAAATACAGTTTATTATGCACTATATTATATAATATACAATGGGTACATATAGTACATTTTTAATAAAAATGATATACTTAGTAAAACTTGATAGGTAAATTACCTTATAGCAAATAAAATAGACTAGTCATAGGAATTTTGCAGATGGCTCCACCATGTAACTGACATATTCGGTTATGTACTCGAAATTCGAATGAATTGCGATGATTGTTAATATTAACAATAATAAAAAATATTTAAAGAAAGATATATTTCTACGCGGAACGTGTACCTATGTTTATTCGTAATATAATATATGATTTATTTTATCTATATTTATAAGTTAAAATAGCTAAATTATATAGAACAAAATTATATTTGCAAAATATGTATATAACTTTAATTAAAAAATAAATAAATATAGTAAAATTATTAGAATTATTATTAGTCAGTTTATTAAACTTTCTAACGATGTTATGGTTATTTTGTAACAATTTAAGAAATATTAATGGTTGAAAGTCGAAACTTGAAATATTTCATATACGTACGAATATTATTTTTGTGTACAATGCAATTTTCAAAATACATAAAATAGTTTAAGTTATTTATACCGTAAACCTATTTTATGCCATATTGCCATTATACAGTACGCTGATATTAATGTATAACCTATAGGCTATACATTATAATTTAATCATACTATTATATAATGTTTATTGATATAGTGTAATAATAAATAATAATAAAGTTTATACGATAACTGTGTCAAAAATAAATTCAAATTGAACCTCGTCATATTACCTAATAATAAGGTAGTATATATTATAATAAATTATAATGTATTTTTATAATAAACTATAGTTTATTTGTTTATTATAAAATATCATTAGAAATAATGAATATCATAGAATTGTCTCCAATCAGATCATTATTATGTACTATAATTGATCAGGAAACCAAGTACATAGGAAATAGACTATATCGCAAAGCGAGTTTTCCGTTAATCGAAAATGTTATTATCACCCATCCAAGCAGCTAGCATTTCTTGGACGTATCTATTGACTCGTTAAACATGACCTTGACTTTAACTTGGCTTTCTGTAAACGATTTTGACTTCATTCCACATTATATGAAGTTCATTAATCACCGAATTTACGAATTTTTTTTCGTTGTTGGTTTGAAATATCGCAGATGCCCCGAATAACGCTTATAGATATCGATATGATAAAAGCGAATTTTTCAGCGTATTTTGATTTCAATGATGGTTTCAATGTTACATCTTACATACTCGTACTTAGTTATGTGGTTTTGGAGAAGCAGTGGCCATAATAATTTTTGGACTTAATGTTTATAAGATCAACTTGTAACTATAAGTTGGAAGTGACTCAAAAATTGGTTTAGATACTAATCCTATTCTTGGATGCACTGTTTTTTTCTGGAATTATACACATAATTTTAAGTAAGCCATATATATTTTTTTTAATTAACTTATACAATTTGTTTTTTTTAAGGAATAAAATTAAGTTCTTAGTTTCTTAAAGGTTCGGTTTTAGAGCTTGGCTGATTTTTTCTAATACATCTCCACATAATATATGTAAGATATATTGCGGTAATATTGGAATTTTTAACAATCGATGATGATGATTTAATAACGTATTGACATTTAAATATAAAAGTAATTTCCTTCAATCGATTAAATTAAATTCCACGAATGGTTTCTATTATTAAACATTAATATTACTAGAATGACGTATTAAATAGTGAATTATTGTAAAATATTGATAAATACTAAATATGTATCTGTAACTTTTTCCGGAAAGTGTTAAAAGAATTTTGATTTTAAGTCTTAATCAATATAATATTTGGTTTATTTTACAAAAATAATAATAAATATTTCGATAATAATGCTATAATATTAAATAAATATAATGGCTTGCCGAAATAAAGTATTGATTTTATATTTTATTAAGTCTTTATCGCAAATTTGAAATTGATGTACAAAAGGATAATATTTGTATATTAACATTCGTACGCTAGGTGTCAATTTGCATTTTTAAGCAGCTTATGCGCGTTTGTATTTTATTCGAACCATGACTGTAGGCAATGACCCGTTAAGTATTATGCTGTATCTATTAATGTACTATCAACATAACAAGTAGCACATAATGTAAAGCTTATAAAATATAAAAGTAAAATATATATATAAAATAATTAATATGTTATAACCATAAATTAATATAATGTATTTTCATCTACTAATAATTATACTGTACTTAATAATTTTGAGATTTATGGATATTTTAGATAAAATATTTTTTTATAGTGACCTACAAACCATGTATCTATAACTTTTTAATCTTTTGAAGTCCGATTGATGTAAAATATATTATTTTCTTAAATGTTGTTATTTCTTCGGGTTTCCAAATACAAACATTTGGTAATGAGTAGGTTTATTTGATTCATTTGAGTTTTGGTGTATTTAAAAAACATCTTAAAATATCTAATAATATCTATAGATATATGCAATTATATAGTACCTTAATATAATACACTTATATATATTTTTGATGTGAAACATCTAATGGCGTGGTACGGTATAGTGAGACCGACTGTGGCGTGGCGACACCCCACTCGTGGCTCGTCGGCTCAATTCGCCGAAGCTCGGCAAAAATTAATAATAATAATTAAAAAAAATAATAATAATAATTATAATAATAATTTTCAACATTATTATAAAAAGAAAATTGTTGATGTTTCACATCTGCCAGGCGTCCCGCGACGGCTTAGGTTTTTTATTATTCCCTTATTTACATTTTTACAGGTTTATGAGTATTTTAAAGATGCATATTTTTTTGTAAACTTACAAAATAATCTTAACTTGTTTTGTAATTAAAATATCAATAAATGACTTCTAGATTCCCTTAAGTCTAGGGTCTAGACAATAATCTTACCTTTGCATTTTACAATAAGTCATGTAATTGAAATTTCTTGTTTAATAATAATAGCAAATAACGTTTAAACGCATATGGTTGAATATTCAATTATAATACAATAGTATTAAATGGTTACATAATAAATACGTGATAAATTTACTAGTATTACTAAATATATATTATTTAATAGTTTTTAAAAATACATTAAATTATATTTTCTAATATTAAATTACCAAAATCAATATAATGATATCGGACAATATTTACTTTTTGGCACCTAAATGTTTTCTTACCTACAACATTGGCTTAATAAAATTTATATTATATTTGACTTTAGTATATTAAATAATAGAAAATTCAATTCAATTTTACTTTATAGCACAATAATATATTATGTGCGTAATTTTATGTTTAATACAATTTATTACACATAATAGTACTACAATACATATACTAACAAAATATATTATAGACTATAGACAGGTACAGAATGTCAAGGTGATTTCTTAAACATACTTAAAATGTAATTAATAGTAAGGTGTTATAGAATAATTTATTGCTTCTTCATAAATAATGAACAAATTTAGGAATCACCCATCTCGTGTAATTATATTATGCTATACTACATTAATAATTATAACATGGATATTTTAATATAATAATATTTAAATATTTATGTAAAATCAAATAAGTTACCTGATGATTTTTTTAAAGATGATTAATGTCAGTACAAATTTAAAATAACATAATAATGTTAAAAGTACAATTTAAAGTAAAACTTTTAAATTTTAATTATTTAAATTGAAAGAGTATAATTAAAGTTTCAAATAATATGAACTTTATATTTTATATACTTTATTCACTTTTGCCAACGCTTTACAACAAAAGAAAATCATCCATAGATAATATTATATATTATGTTATAATATTATAATTTATATTATCATTGTAATTACCAGTTTTACTAAAATTTTCAAATTAGATATTATTAAAAATTGCTGTATTTAATAGGTTAAAATTATTTTATATTTTTATGTGCATTTAGAAACAAACTTTTTTTTTAGTTTATGTTTTACTTTGACATCTTGTTCAAATTTACATGTACTCATTTTTATAGCATATACCTAATTCACAATTTAACACGTTTTAATAATTTTGTATTGATATATGTTATAGCTAGGTATATAAAATAGTTAAAAATGTATTAAAAATAAAAATACTGAATTTAATAATTAAATATATATATAGTATCAAACTAATTTATGTTTTGTGAAGACATTTAACAGGTTATTATTTATTTGTTGACTGCAATATTCTCCTAACATAATTTAAAACAATTTAATCAAAACTTCAGTTCAATATTTCGAAGTGAATAATGTCAGACATGGATAACTTCTTTTATATTTTTTATATTATATCATCAGTCATCAGCCTTTATACATTATTCAAATGTCTTGCATTCCTTATAATTATTGTATACCATAGGAATATAGAATAATTACAATATACAGATTATAAGATTTACGCCATAGAAAAATCAACTAACTACAATATCTTAAACTATTTTATGTTATTATTCTTCGTATAATATAAAATGTATAAATCCGAAGTTGTAACATAATTTAAAACAGCAACGTAAAATAGCTAAACGCTAGATAACTTACAGTAAATTCAATAATTCTTATTTATATTAAAATAATTTTCATTAGTAAGCATTCTATGAATGTAGATATTAAAAGCATATTAAACTGATTGGACATTTTTCAGAAAATACATTGTTTAACATTTAACATTTAAAATATTTAAAACATGGAATAATATTTAGCTTTAAGAAAACTTAACGAACAATTTACATTTGAATAAGATTATAAATGTTAGGTAAGTAAAAGACTACCTTTTAATTTTGCCACGTGAATATATTTTATTTAGTCAAAAATAAAAAGTTTTGTGCTCAATATAGTTATTTTTTGTGTATAAGATACACTAAACAATATTTTAACCTAACCTTAAAACCTTTTTAACTTTTAACTTTTTTTTTTAAATAAAGTAATCAAAAACAAAAAATGTCAAAACGTCATTATAAATAATTATTTATTTAAGAAATGTAATCTTGTATTGCTGAATTATCTTAAGTCTCTTATAAATGTCCTGATGTATGTAATATCGAAATGGCGAATTTATTCATAGAAGACACATTTTTTTATAAAACAAATAACAATACGACAAAGGCTTACTTAAATAAAAATATATAAATATGATAACTGAAGAATCCTAATAGGTAAATTAAATTGCTATAATGCTACATCATATTTATGATTTACGCAGTGTTAAAATTCTAACAGAATGAAAATAAAAATCTGTTTCAAAATATTATAAAATAGTTGTGTATCTTATAAGCTAAAAAACTATATAAGTATTTGTAACTTGTAAGTCGTAAGCAATAAGCATATATTATTTAATGAATATTTTTTTTTTTAAATTCTCTTTTTTACTAATATATATATTTATATAATTTAGTTCCTATCACAATTTAATACGCAATTTTATATGTATATATTTTTATCTAGGGTGATTGGTAAATGGTAATACCAAACTGCGGTATGAAATATTAAAGTAATATTAAACGAAAAAAAGGATTGGGTAGTAATTATGGTATGATCATTACCCGTTAGACGTGTTATATCGTAGTTTTCTCCCAAACAACAAAACAGTGCAAGAATACCTTTATTGTACTCAAGACATAGTATTAAATAGTAAATACACGACATTATTGATTAAAATGTCAATGTGTCATTGTTATAGTGTATAGTCAATAGTGTTTATAATATTATTGAATATTTATTAAATGTATTACACCCCATAGAAATGAAAATAATTGTTTCTCTGTGTCTTTGATTTTGTACGTAAATTACTTAAATATCTTAAATATACTTACAACTGCATTTGCGTTTTATTGTTTCAAATTATAATCTTAGATAAGTTATTTACGATTGAATCGTAGGTGATGTATAATTAAGTATAGGTAGTTAAATAGTAAAAACAGTAGTATGCTTACAAACTTATTACTTATGTAAGTAATAATTAAGTTGGAGAGTTGACGAGTAAAATACATAACAAAGTAAAATACCTAGTTAAAAAAATATATAGTTTAATTTCCACCACGGTATAACAAATTATACATATTTAAGTTATTTTCACACTTAACGTTATGATGATATATATAATATTATTAATATTTATATTAATGTATATAACCTACATAAACAGAATAGCGTTGGAGCGTCAACATTTTAATTGGGGTTGCATACGCATACAAAATATTATCATTCGCACTGTATATTTTACTGATCGTGGGCTGTGGCCTATAAACTTTATACAAATATTTTGAGTATGATATGTTTGTACGACGCAGTAAAATTCAAACTAAAAATCTCTTCTCTTTAGCCCTCGCCCCCACGCACCGTCCATTCGACCGACTTTTATGATTTTAAATTTTCAGCTTTCGCCTTCGGGCTGGATAAAACTCAAACTACGTTTAACGGCAAGACTAACGGTTTGTTTGGATTCAGAAAGTATAAGTGTAATAATATAAAATGACAGTCAATGCCGTAGATTTGTTATGATCCAACGTATATATAATAATATAGTCTGTGTGGCTGAGAAAAATGAAGTCTTATAATTGCGACACGCTTTATAATGTTGTTTACATTGTATATAAAAGCGAGGAAGAAGGTGATGACACAATAATAAATATTTCCTGGAAAACATTATAATTTTTTTCAATTATATTTGCATAATTAAAATTATTGCTAAAGTGTTATAAATTTATAGTTCAAATAAATGAAAAGGGTTTTTTAATTGTTAAACACTTATTTTCTCAAATAAATTTTCCAAAACCTTCAAAACTTATGAAATTACAGTACCGTTACAGTACCTTCAATATTATCACCCTGTTTATTTACTTGGAAATATTAAATAATCTATATCTTATTTAAAGTCTAAAAATAAAAAATACGTATGATAAAAATATAAATTATTTTTGAAAAACTAGTTGTACAAAATATATTCTAGATTTATAATTCATATATTTCAATATATTTCAAAAATAAAAGTAATATAAATTATATATATTTTTAATAAAAACCAGACTTATAAATAATTATTTAAAAAACTATTTCAAATTTTTAAGTCACAAAATAAAAAAAAAATATTAATACGGGTGATGAATATGATTTAAATAAAATTAATTAGTAAAATTTGACTTGAATAATAATACTATAAACTATACCTTGTATAAAAATATTTTAGATTTGTTATTTACCTACATTACAAAAATGTGTATTATTAATATGTAATATATTTATATTATGTCGTAAAAAATCTAGATATTTTGATAACTTAATATTAATTGATGACTGAAATTGTATGATTTTATATATTATTTTATGGTTAACGTTCAAATTGCATTTATGTAAAGTATGTTAGCTGCGTAAAATTAAAATCGAAAAAAGGCTAAAATATTTTTAATTCATTATTTCATTATACATTTATGTAATTATGCTTAAAATTTAAATAATAATTATAAGAACTTAATTTCATGTAAAAGTATAAAACTGTCATTTTTTTGTGAATTTAAAATGATATTACAAATATACAATACATAAATACTACACAGGTACATAAAATCTAATTATGCATATTACATTATAAATATTAGATCAGAAAAACACTTTTTATCATATTAATTAATTATTGAACCAATGAAATAATACATTCATAAATTATACAGTGTGTTATCACTGTTATTAACCAAGAATTATTTTAATTTTTGACTGTTTATTTTTTAAAAATATTAAAAGTTTGTTAAACTCAGAATATAATTTATGGTTGCTATGTATAACAAATTGTAATGATTGTTGAAGAAATTATTGAAAAGTTACAAGCAGTCAAGTTAGGTATATATATTTATTTAAATTATGTAGTGAATGTTTGAATGTTGACAAGTCATATTTTATGTAATGACGACATGACGTTGTACTTCAATTGTTTTGTCTCAAACTATACCTAGCAAAACAGCTGCCAAATAACCTTCAGTTACAGGGACGTGAATTTTATAATTATTAGTTTGTTTGCCAAATACATAATAATGTGTGACTTTTGAAAAAATGCTTTGATCGTCAATACTAAGGGAGGTTACTGGTAGAAAATTCACGATAATCGTTACTTCAGGGTATAAAATCAAATAATTCACCATACTGTAGTATAATATTATTAATAATTGAGAAAAACTAAAAATAAATTTCGAAAAAGCTGGTTAATATTTTAAAACAACACAATTTTTGACAAAATCGATTATTTTTATTTTTTTTTTTCAATTCAAAATGAACGTCTACGTCTATAGATACCAAAATTATATAAACATTTTCTAAGCATCTAGTATCGTTTTTAAAATATACTGACTCTTTTCACTTTTGAGCTATTTATAGATATTTAAAATCATTTACTTTTTTTAGTGTTATTCTATAAATATTGATTAAAACATTTATGCTTGGTCAATTAGCTGGACAATTTAATATAAGGTTTCTCAATGGTCGTTTATACTAGAATTTAAAAAAAATAGTTGACTGTAACTCCCGTATTCGTTTTTTGAGTGTTTGAAATTAAAATTATGAAGAAATTCGATATTTACATGTAAAATAACGATTTATGTTCAGACCATTTTTGTTATTTTTTGAAGAACAAAAATAATAACCGTAGAAACTTGAAACATTCCATTACTATTTGAATCATGATTTTATATATAGGTAAACATAAAATACCGATTTTAGTTATTTTATTGTAATTAAAAATAAATTATTCATTGGGACTTGAAAATGTTTTCCATTTCAAATATTAATATTTATTATACATGATTTTAAAAATATTTTAATTTATTTTAAGTTGTTCATACCACGAACGCTATTCAGCATTCATACCTTTCACAGTTGTAATAAGATGTTAAATTTCTTTAAACGTTAATAAAATAATAACAAATAGTAGTATTATATGAAATAATAAAATAATAGGATATACACGATTTATATTTGTAACAAATTAGTTCAACCTATTAATTGTATTATATTTAATAGTAATATAAATGATATAAATAACATATACAATTTCCTTAAAAATAAAGACTGAAACAGTAACACATCATCTATAACTCTATAGAAAATTTACTTATTATTAAATTAAAATTCAATATCAACATAACAGTGGTCTATTCAAAACCTAGGTACACTCGATAATTATTATACAGCAGAACAACTTCTCGACTTTTTTATTATTATTATTATTGGTATTTAATATTCAATACATTTTAATAACTTGGACTAATGCTTAACATACCAGTTAAAAAAGTATATTTTGATAGTGAGCATGTTTGTTAAAATAATTTTATTTTCATGTACTTACACATGAGACGTCTTCATTATGAACACTTACCTATTGTGTATTTTGTGGTTTAAGTGTATCAATATGGCTATATCTTAAACATTTGCTACGTCTCATTGTTTCATTAATACATATACTATGGCTTACAGCTAAAACTACAAATATCATACCTACTCTGTATTGTACATATTAAAAATAAAATATTATTTTAATCGGCTTAGGTTTGATTCTTGTGGTTTACTGACATAACTACAGTATCATCAGTTCAGTTTTGACATAACAATTTATAACATTTTAGATCAATATACTACATGCATATCCATAAAGATAATTTTTATCATAAAACTATTACCATTGTATGCGGACATTGTAAATAATGTGCACTAACATACAGTTATAATTAGTGATTTTAATCAATAATAACAGTTTTGTGTTATTGTGGTTTTGTTGATCAAATTCGTACGTTATTTGACTTTTATACACAAAATAATAATACACAATAGATTACAATATATATACTATAAAAATTGTTTATTGGATTTTGGGAGAATAAAACCTAAAAGGTAAAGTGAGGAACTTTGACCTTCATTTTGAAAAGTTAAGTATTAAATGACTATATACTTCAGCAAATAAATTAAATTTATGGTGACCATTTTATTTCACTAAAACAATTTTTGAAATCTAAAATTCGTAGTTAAAATTATGTTTGGATAGTTAATTAAGCTTATATTTTTGTAACTGTTTTTATTTAATTATTCCATAAAAAAAATGAATAAGTTTACAATATTTATTCTGGAAAAATATATAAGACATGGCTATTTCTTAATGGGTTAAATGACTAAAAATTTAAAATTTGAATTAAAATATTATGTCTAGAGAATAAATATATTCTAAATATTCCATACTCTTAAAATGGTGACGATTACTTACTTATTCATTTAGTTTTTAGCACTTTTAAATCAAGTATAAAATATTCAATTAGTATTTTAGAACTAAAAACACTATACATATTTTTAATATTTGTAATATTAGTTAATTCGAGTAATAAACAATTAAAACATACCTTCCTTATTTCTTGAGATCTAGGGGCCAAACCAATCCAGTTAAAGAGTAATTAGTTAGCTAATGCCCATTTTCCATTAAACAAATTATGATTTTCATACCAGGTTGTCAGACTAATATGAATAAAAGTTTTTAAGTTATAATTTACATGCCCTATGAATAACCGACTTATGGATAACCTAATACAATCGAATAACATATAGCTTATGGCTAGGTTAGGTTAGGTTAGGTTATATTACATACATTTATTCAATGTATAAAATAGCTCACTATATCACCGGCTCTTGAGGGTGGTTCCTACTGAAGATCACATGATTTCACACGGAGTACGAGTTGTGCAATTAAATTTATTAGTATATGATTGTGAAAATAATCTATTATGTTATTATAACTTATTACAAATATAGTAAATCGATTTAAAATTATATGTTAAAAATTTAGAATTGGCTGTCATCTACTTTACAATCTAATCCTGACTATTTTAGATATCTAAGATCGTTGTTATAGTATTCACCGTTCCGTTAACATAAAATTCACCGAGTGTGACATAAATGGCGACAATAAACACAGTAACTTATTTTACTCCCCATTTTATTGTTATTTATGTTAATTATATTCTGATATTTTTAAGGAAACCAATTTATCAATCAATCGTTTACATTTTGTATTAGATAATATATTCACCATAAGCGGGAAATACTAGTATAATATGATTGATTTAGCAGTTTATTGATTTTTTTTTTTTTTTTTTGTGTGTGAAATTATTGCACTTTATTATCCTGATATCATTATTATTGGTTTACAGAATAATAAATACCTTTATCAATACTCATCTCTAAATAAATGTAATATGTATACTAATATTAGTGGTTAGTGATCAAATTGTACCTAAAAAAAATGCTCACTTTAAAAAATTTAATTTCACATTGAAGCTTGGTTAGTTGGGTCTCATTAAAATATGTAATTGTAACCACGTGGCTGATGTCACTTTATTTAATTTGGTTAAAAATACATTTATTTAATTATAAAACGAGTAAGTAATGCTTGTAACTATACAATAATACTTAATTTATTAATACAAAATAATAATATATTTAAAGTTATTGAGTTAATTGTTTATTATATGGATAGACATACACTTATATAATATATATATATATGTGTGTGTGTGTAGATTTAAAATCTTTATTAATTAAATAAATAGTTTGCTCGATAGAAAAAAATAATTTAGATACACTGTTACGCACAAATAGGTAGTCTCCCAAATCTAAATAGTTCAATTTATGTTTTCTATGTAGTGGGTGTATTCTAGTTGATTTTACTAAATTAATATAATATACATTTATATTTCAATATATTATACCATATTATTATCATATATGAATATTGTTTTCTAAGTACTAGAAGTAACCTTAAAAAGCATTTTATTATTTGATATATTAGGTATAATTTAAATGAAAAAATAATAAAAGAAATACCCATACAAAAGAGAATACAATTTCATTTTATAAATTAAATCGATCACTTTATATTCTTTAGTAATATTTAAATCTAAAGAAGAAGTTTAAATAATAAAATATCATATTATTCATATTATTTTTAATTAGGTAACGTATACTATTAATTCGTCTATTGATTTTAGTATCAGTCTTAAAATAGGATTATTAAAACGAATAAGATAAATGTTAATGGTAAGATAAAATGTAATAAGTAATTACTAAATAATAACAGTAAAACTATAAACAAATATGTATTCAAAAGAATATTATTACCGTATATCTTACATCGTAGATAATTATTACAAGTTACAGGTTGAAAGCACATTTTAATATAAATATATAATTCTCAACATTGCATATAACATTATATAGATACATTAATAAAATCATCGAATGTTTTAATATCCAAAAACAATATTCGAAAAATTTAAAAAAAAAAGAGTAAAAATGAGTTGATCTTTATTTTGATGTATTATTCCATAAAAAAAAATACGATGTGTGAATACCAAAATAAAAAAAAAATAGCTTAAACAAATATATTACCGATCGGATATTTTGAAGGTTACTACAGATAAAGAGATTAATCTTGATGAGAAATGCAGGACAAAAACTGTATCAACCTTTTTAGTTACACAGTTTAAAGAACCCTATGAAAAAAAGATAAATGGAAACCATAGTATTACAAGTTCACGAAAAAACTTTGTACTACAACATGAAAAATATATGTCAAATTATAACACTTTACCTACTATAAGGATAAAGTATATGGACATAATATGATTTGAATTGTAATTTAAGTTAAATAGTACAAGTGAATATTAAAAATGAACTTACAATTTGTAACAAATTTATTTTTGGTATTAAAATGAAAATAACAAGGTACCATTAATTTGAGACAAGAACTTTTATATCACAGTAGTGAAGGAGTATCCATTCAATTACATACTAATTTAAGACTGAGAACACCACAAACAAATCATATTTGAAGAAGACACTGTCTATAAATATTGTAACTAAGCGGTATACAATATAGTGTAGATATTAGAATATGTAAATATTACGTACCTACTTTTTAACATTTTACGCAGCACATTACTAATATTAAAATTAGATTATTTACAATCAACAAACTACATTCAATTTATTTCAATCGATATACTCATGTAAAGGCTATGTACTTGAAACTTTTGAAGCTTTTTATTTGCTACTAGGAAAAAAGTTGACACAATAAGAAAACGTCAATGTAAAACCAATACGCTTATTGTCTATTGATTGTCTTAAAAACTTATAGGTACATAAATAAATAAAACGTAATCTTAAGTAGTAAATGTGAAATTGAAGAACATCGAATTTTAGGATAGCTATATAGTAGTATAACTGAGCCACTGAGGTTTGCCATTCGATTTATCTAGTATACATGTACACGGTTTTATAGATATTTTGAATTATAAAATTCTAATTAAAAAATAATCTGCGTTTCAAGAAACATTAAAAATAATTAATGTTGACTTTCAATTTCAAGAAATAAACCAAAAAAATGTATGTTTGTTAGCTATCGTTAGTAGTATTTAGAAACTTTTAAAATTAGGTGTGTACACTAAATATAAAAGTTAAATATTACTAATAATACATAATTTAAAATGAATATATGTTATAAAAATTACTAACAAATAATTTAGGTTCAATATTTGTTTGTAAATGTTAAAGTCATAGACATATAATATTATTTGTCTATGGTTAAAATATAAAAATATATTACTGATAGAGTGATAGCCTTTTTTAATAGTTTTTTTTTGTTATAAATTAGGAAATAATGTGAACTATAGTAATTTATTGAATTCTTAAATATTCATTTTTTGAGATGTGATTAAATTACGTCATGTTGTTTGCATTATTCATTTTATGTTGATTTATACTATACTCGAAAACCCAAGATTGAAACTAGTAGTATTTATTAAATTAATACTTTAGGCATTATTGAAGTTTCATTTAAATTATTTATGGATATATTGTTTATTTCATGTACATAGTATTGTATTAATTATAATTAAAAATACTGTCAAAATAAATTAATGTGCATTGACAATTTTTATTTATTTTTAGGTGTACAAACTATATAAACTATACCTAATGGCTAATTATAATTTTATTATGTTTAATGTTTAAGTTATGTGAGTACTTAGAATATATCTGGCTATTCTAAGCCTTATTATTATTTCAATGAAATTGAAAATTTGTATAAAGTTGATATTCTGGGAACGTGTATAAGTACTTTATAAATAATTGGGTTAGGTCAATTAATGTCAATTTTGTGGTATGGTTCATATTGCGATATTAATAAGTTATCGTCAATTCGAGATTTATAAGATTCTAAAAATAATTTTTAAACTTAATGAAGCGAATTTTTTTTTATGAAAACAAAAAGTATGATTTATTATTAACCATGTAAAATATTATACTTATTTATGGACATACTATTTTATTGATTTTTACGGACAATGATCATTCGAGTTGGTAATTTATAAAATACCTATCAAATATATAAATATTTATACACGTCTAATCTAAATTATACTTGTAGTGATTTCTCTGAAGTTTTTTATGAGAAGTTTTATATATATATATAACAAGTATTGAAAATAAGTCAATCAAAATAATCGAACTGTACAAATAAATATCAAGAAATTTATCAAACTATCAAAGTGTTAAACAAAACGCAAGTCCATTGTCCATTCATTGTGTATTATTTTTTTCCAAATATTATAGATAATACATATCATTATATATTATTTCAAAATTTCCTGTTTTTTAAATTGAAGATCTACGAGATAGTGCAAGATAAATTGGTTTTTATTTTTTGACAAAGCCATTAGTTTTATAATAACATTATTTTATTTTGTAATGGAATAAATAACTGATCTTATAATTTATAAAGAGTAATGAGTATGATGTTTAGTAAAAACTAAATTCAATGAAATCTGTAATTTTTTACCACACTATTTTTACTTACCTATATTTTTTTTTAGTTTGTAAATTGTTATTGGCAGTAACTTCCATCTTCTATAAAATAAGCAATGCGTCTAAATTTAATTTTTAATTGCCATTCATGTGTACGTAAATTATGAATCAGTATTCGTTGCTTCTTTATAATAATAAAAAATAATTTTTTGTTAATTTAATAATATATGAATATACCTAATACCTAAATGTTTTATACACACGCTAACTTGTTTAATCAAGTTAGTTTGCTGTATAGTACTTAGTTAATATATTTTAATATTACCTACATTGAAGTTAATTACATTGCGAACATATGTTTAAAAAAAGGTAGAGTAGTTTATTTTGTTTTTTGGCAAACATTTTTCCAATACCAATAAAGTAATAAAACATAAATAGGTTGTAGCCATAGTAGCGTACACACACTGTACATATTGACATAAAATAATTTTTATATATTAATATAGATAAAATAAAATAATAATATGCAGATTTCATAAATTCATACGATCTATTACATATTTGCTCCAATGTAAGACCTTAGCCCTTCAATCGTCATTGTAAACCCATTATTACGTATACCTACCAATTGTAAAGGAGATAGCATATGTTATTATAATGGTATTTTATCGTTAAAAAATTTCAAACTAGTATTTCTTTGACTGAAAAAATTGTATAAAATAATTGTATACACGATAAATTTTCTATTATATATATATATATATAGGGGTTCAAACGATTCTTTACTATATCGTAAGTACACCTATGCGTCTCCGTGGCTATCACATAATAATATATACCAGGGATGGCGAACATACAGCACGCGTGCCAAAGGTGCACGTTGATCAAGTTCCAATGGCGCATGAAAAAATTTAAATTATTAAAAATTATGCTATTTATAAAATTTTGATCATAACTGTTATAAGAAGTTTAAAGAAACAAATTATTTACGTTTTAAAAATTATAATTACAAAAAAAATGTGTGCTTACTTAATAAAATAATATATTATAAATCAGTAACTTTATTTTTATCCTTAGAAAATTTAATTTCCTTTGGACACGTGAAAAATGTTCAAAACCTTGATTTGGGAAATTTGGCACTTGGACCCAAAAAGATTCGCCACCCCGGATATATACATTTAAAAATCATTCAGAATAAATGTTTGTGTATTATGTCGTCAGCCGTCGCATGACGGAAATATAGAGGTGTAAGTGTGTAACAATTGGTTTCGTTTCGATTAGCATTCACAAAAGTTAGGAAACCTGGTCGTAGCTCAATGCTCAATATTGACCCTATTCGTGCACAACGTTCTCGTACATTACTGATGTATAACGTGTATCTATACTGCACGGGAAACAACCCACATTTTTCGTTCGTATTATTTTGTTTTGGTCTTTGGTACAAACTATAAATTACGATTGGTGTAGTATTGCAATAATATAGGTTTATATATATATAAATGTGTATGTACATAGTATTTATACACTACGGACAATTTTCACAAATAACAATTGGACAATGTCGATAATATGAACCAATAAGTATTTGACAATTTCATTTTTAAAATAACTGCTGCAGTATATTATGTATATGCGTTTTACATGTGTTGAAATTATATAGAATTAAAAATAAATGTTTTCATTTTTTTCAAAAATTATTGTGGTTATAATCAGTAATAATATTCAAAATTTAAATACCGTTTTCGAGTCTTGGCATTAAATATCAAATTACATAATATAAAATATAACAACTATGATTTATAGCATAATTGAATATAATATGGTTACTATATTTTTTTTATTTTATAAAGAAAAGCTTGACATTAAGATCATTAGGAAATGCGATAGGTTATATTAATTTAATATCCGTTATATTATTTTATATTTTAGAGGTAATTATATAAATATTTACCAGAATCTATGGATTGTTATTTTCATGTGTTAAATTTAATATTTAAATTATAAATTAATAATGTAATAACAATTTGATTGATTTGTGACCCATTTTTACTCAAATTTGTTTCAAAACCGTAAATTATTCATTTACATAAAACAATTGATAAATGGTCTTAATGACGTTTGGTCAATAATTTTGTGCACAAGTTTATCCTGTGTTCGATACGACGCAAATATTATGTCATATTTCTATCCGGTTATAGCACATCGTTAACATCGTCTAAATGTTAACACATTGTTCTGTATTCATGATATGTACGATGTACGATATACCTCGGTATCTATATATTATACTATCTGATCCTGCACGGCGTAGCCTGTTACAAATTAAATAATGTCAGTGGATTTACCCTGTCTTAAACTCCGTTAAATGTACCTAAACTACACATGTGTGTATTTTTAACACATCCTTTTAGGTGGTTTTAATCTGCAAGCATAAAATACAACTAAAATCTTAGTCAATTATGATAAATGTTTTGTTTTATGTAAGCAATAGCAACCGGTGTGGACCAAAAAAAATATTCGTTTTTCATGAACCATTGACATATTCCCGTGTAAGCCCCTCTTTAAAATGTAAAATTAAAAAAGAAATTAGCTTCGAGTACACATTTTCGGGTATAAACGTATAGTATTACTTATTATGATACTTACGAGTGTGTACCGAATTTCAAAACCACTAGTGCGAAAGACTCGGCTATGAATCATTTACACGCACAAACATTGCCTTTTAATAATTTTTTAAATAGTATTGTATTGTATGCTTATATAAATCAGTATTCGGTGTAACGGTATAGCAGTTAAAGCGTTAAAGCGTTAAAGTGTATATTATATTATATAAAATATATAAGATTATACCTATATCACTCATATTATATTAACGATATTAACCTTAGTTAGCTACCATTATCATCTTCGTGACAAATATTTAAAATATTCGTCGTAACTATTGTATATACAAATAATTGTATAATAGCACTCGATGTGCCGAAACATTTCGAAACTACTAATAAATAATTAATATATAGTATATATATATATATAAAAAAAAATTATAACATATTATGCAAAACAACAGCTGCGTTTTTTATCTTTCAATATACTCACCCCGTACACTGGGAGACAGTGGTGCGAGTATTATAGTAGTGAGTAGTAGTCTCCTGCGGGTAGTGGCGGTTTATATTTGTTGCGTGGTGGGGGTAGGGGGTGAATGTGACGCGGTGTGGCAATAATAATTTTGAATAAGAGGACGAACGAACGAGCGAGCGACGGAACGCGCGCGAAACAAATGCGATACAGGGGGCTAGCGCGCGAACACGGGCGGCTGCGGCCAATTTACTGGAAATCCGAGGGGAGCAGCAGCGGCGGCGGCGGCGGCGGCAAAAAGCTCCACCACCACTCTGTAGCCGCCGCAATGGCACAGCTGGCTCAACAACCGTTACGTTGTGCCGGCCCGCCACCTCCGTCGCCGATGACGATCATTGCGCGTTCCTTTTCGCCATTGTAGGTATTGTATATGTATACGTATACAGTGTGTTCAACGATAAAGGTAACACTAAGTATATAAAAAACGCGTGGCCATGCATTTCATTGGGATTTTTCCCCACTGCATACAAAAAAGACTTGATATTGTTATACACTTATTTTTTTCGCACGTTTTTTCTTGCGCGATGCCCAGCAAAATAACAATTTTTTTCGCACGTTTTGAGTTGAATTAATTTTATCGAACGACTGACTTATAAAGATTTTTAAACATTTCCACATTGAGAGCAACGAATCGAGATTCCGATTTGGTATCTGTAACCATGTAACACGCGTGTTGTATTTATAGTGATTTTTTTTTTTAACAGTCCGTTTTGATACGGTATTACAAAGTAGGTGCCATATTGTATGTGATTTTGAACGATTGTTTTAAAGAAAACTCATACGCGGTGTTATAATTATTAGTAATAGAGCGAAACCTAACCTAACTAAGGAACTTTATTTCGTGGAAAAAAATTGCCTGAAACGAGTGCAATGTCCTTAGTTGATTCTGCAGTAAACAAACCTCGAACGAAATTTACGGTCACAAACGTTATTTACCTATATTATATGTATACGTTTGAACACACTATATTATTATCATAATATTATTGGCGCCGCCGTGTCTGCGTACGCGCTCGTCGTAATCGCATATATCGTACAACGTAAGCGACTCGTAATTTCGTAGTATCCACCGCACTACCACTGTGCAGGGCGAAGACACCTAAAACGCCGCCGAGTGGTGGTGCGGTTTGGTAAACAGAGGTGGCGGTCAGCGACTGCGCGCCCGACGACGGCGCGATGCATTGGTTTACGGCGGCGGCGGCGGGGTGGTGTAACAGCTTATAGTGCTTATACGTCGTCGCCGTCTGGCGTAGGTACAAATACTATGTTTTATGTATTATTATTATTATTATTATCATTATTTATAATATAACAATGTATATAGAGCTATACAGTAAGTGATGTATTTTGAGATATACGTACGTAATTGAATTATATACATTGTTTTTTTTTTAACTTGTATATTTCGTATTTTTTAAATTTTTTCAATATAACTCGTATTATTTTTAGTTTAAGTTTTTTCGGGAATGAATTGTTTAATAATTATTAATAGATGATACAAGCCATATAAATATTTATTTATTTTTTTAATTTAAACATAATTTAGTCGTATCTACAGTCCTATATTATAATATACTCGTATAATAATAATTATTGAGGAAAATGTACACTACATTATTAATATTGACAATATTGTTAATTATCTGTTAAAGACGCGAACAAATATAAACATAAAAATAGATAAGTAAATATATAAGCTATTATAGGCACTATAGCTGACATGATATTATTTCATAGTAAATATATAGACCTGCTAAGTGTGAAAGTGTAATCTAAACTTTAATTTTAATTTTAGCGTATGATCTAATAAACTTTCATGATTTACTATAATAAAGATGAAATAAACTTTTAACTAGGTATTAAATATATGATGTATCATGCGTGTTTATAAATAGCCGAATATTTTTTGATGCAATGCCAACATTATTTAATATTTTTTAAGCTATTATTTCAAGGTTAGGAGAATCGAGACGATCCATTTGTTTTTATGTTAAATATATTGTTTAGATATCTCCAAAATGCGTTCAATGGTTGAAAATACGTGAAAAAGGTATTGTCAGTTCACGGTGATTGATATGTTTGGTACATCTTATTCTTATTGTATCTAATTTGTTTATATATTCACGTCTCATGTGTGTACATATGTGATTTGAATTCCAATTTTGGCTGTTGTTATTTTCTAACAATTTCTTTTAATATATTCTCTGAAAACTATATCGTCTTTTTAAGTCCAGCGTTTTATATGAATTTTTCTGTTAATAACGATTTACGTTTTAAACAATAGTCATGTGTTCAATCAAATTATTTAAATCACTTTTAAAATATTTATCTATATCCTAGAGTAAAATTAATACATTTATAACGGTTGACGTGATTAAAACGATGACAAATTAGGTTTCGTACCTAGAAATACATACAAATTCACGCATAATATTTACACATATCGACTGTCACTTATAAGTAATAATCTTATCTAAGAAAATATCAAAATACGAAAATATTTATAATAATATGTTAGGTATTTGTAGTATCACAACCACACACCTGCTTTATAATAAATTTAAAAATACGAAAAACAAAAATATCGGTACTTAGTTAATAAATATTTTGTAACATTTGTAATATAGTCAAGTATAGGTACTGATTGTATGTTGATCAATATTATTATAAAATTATTAATTATTAATATCGATATTGCATGTTATTATACTAATACGCTTAGTAATAAGTTTATTTTTATATAATATAATGGTATGTTGAATTGCATTATACCTACATATTATAATCAAAATTTGAACGGCGTTTAATTAGTATTGTATAGAATACGCACGAATGTATAATAAATATTATAGTAGTGACCTATTCCCCAATGATAAACATTGAGCCTCTTTAATGTGTTATTCAGTAATCTATATCATAATTATTTCCAATAAGGTAACTCATATATTTTATATTACTCTAAACTAGAATTGATAATTTCAATACATTTTTAATAAGCTCGACGGTTGGATTCAATTCGGTTAACGTTGCGCATACAAAACAAAGGAAGTTTAAACAGCGGAGTTTGCCAACAGCGTTGGTAAATTCAAAATTGTATTCATTCTCAAACACCATCTGTTACCCGTATCAACTGCGATACATCGTTACAGTCTTGTAAAGCGCATTTCAGTTGTACGCGATTAAAATATTTTGTGTTTTTATAGATGGTGAAACTTCAGTTACAACATGCCTTTTATTGTCACCAAATATACGGTCAATATACTCTTTTTGGAACAGAATACGTAAACATATTGCTTATACTATAGAAAATATAATTATCAATAGTTGGCGTATAACAATAATTATTGTCTATAGGCTAAAAGTTTAATGAAAGTAAAACGAAATCATGTCAGTGATGTACTTATAATAGCCTACCCGAAACGCCGTGTGTAATTGTTTTAACATCAAAATTGAAAGAAAATAATATATTATATAATATTATGTATTGCAGTATTGGATATTATATTCAATAGAATTTCTTGTAACAAAAAGTTAAAATTTTTAAAAACATAATTAATTATTATTAACAAAAGATCCAAATCAATTATATTATGACAAACTTTTTCATTATCTTTATAAAAAAAACTTTAATTTTTCAACTTTAATCCTTAATTTATAACCAACTATTATTATATATTTTTATTATATTTGTTTAAGTAACATCAATTTCTTTGTTTGTTTATAATATGAAATACTATTGAAATATTTTCCATATCATTCACTATTCAGTAAATATTATGTATATTTGCTTGTAATTTATTTGAATTTGGGCTGTTAAAATAATGGTATTGTCGTATTGATCTTTTTTATGAATAAATTATGTTTTTAATTAGTGTTAAAATATTAATTAAATAAGTTTAAAATAAATAAGTAGATTGTATTTTTTTCATTTTATCGAATCTGTAAAAATTTACATTAATCTTATTAAAGATGCTTTAATTTTACTAAAACTTCAGTACTTCTTTATTTTTTTAATGTGCTATTTATTATGTAACTTTTTATTTATAATATGTGATGCAATTCAATATTTAACAACAAATACTATTTTAACTTTCTTAAATTATACAAACTATCTTAAAATATATTTTAAATAATGGAAACATTGTGTTTAATTTTTATTTAAATAATCCATTGATTTTAACATTAAGTCTTAACTTAATGTATTTTAACATTTTACTGATTGATTTTACATATATACTATGTACATCATTTTTTTTTTATAAATTATGGATTGGAAGATTTTTTTTTATCAAACAAGAGATTTAAAAATCAAGATGTTTATAAACAATCTTATTACCATACAATATGTATACATTTAAAGAGGTACTTAATATGTTGTATTTCATAATTAATATTTAGTACACAAACAACAATACCTACTAATACAATATTAATACAAATCATTATATAAATCAATTCATATCCTAGTTTTTTTTTTATACGAAGTTTTAATGCATTTTTCATAATATTTGTATTTTTACATTTAACGTATCAAAATCAAACAATAAATATATATTTTGGTACCTAAGTGAATAAAAAGTATAAGAGGTATAAACTGATGAAAGGTGCATCCATTGGTTATTGATGAAACTTTATTTTATATTTTCATAATTCTAATTTAAAGAATTATTTAGTGGTTTATTTATCTAAATAATTGTTAATTAAAATACTTATTTCGAGTAAATTATAATCAGTTAGAAATACTTGAAATAACCTTATATCTTATAATTGATTAAACTACTTTTATACTACATTCAATTAACATGCTGTTATATTTAATGAAATATATATGTTTTAAAATTAAACTATATAATATATTGAACTATTACTAAAATTTCACTTAAATTTGGTTGTATAGTGATCATCCTAGGTAATAAATAAATTTGAAGCTTCATTTTTTCACATAAAACTTGTTTAATTATTTACTATAAATGTTTTTATATATTTAATTGAACTTTGAAAATATACAAGCTAAGAATACATAATTTTTAAATTAAATCATAAACATATATGATTTTAGTAGAAGAAAATATATTTATTTATTTATTTGTTTGGTTATAAAGTTATTTCAATAGGCACAGTTAATCTGAGATATTATAAACTAATAATAATGATAAAAAAAAAACAAGGATTTAAAATAATAAAAAATACCAATATACACTGTCGTAAACAAAATAATTATAATAAAATAAAAATGTAAGTGTTAAGTGTATGATTTTTGCAAAACTCGAGACAAAAAAAAAAAGAAAAAATATTATAAAGATGTTTATTTACAATTATATTATATAATTGAATCATATTATCGATCTATTTTGCTTTGATTTCTTTCTTCTTTGCAACTTCATCTTTTTTTTCCTCTGGTTCCCTTAATTGTTTCTTTTCATCATCACTGTTAGCAATCTTATTGTTGATTAAATTGTGCAATGCAATAATGGTCCTAATAGTAGTTGCTAAATACACAGCAAGCATATGATCATTTACTTTAACGTGCATTGCAGCAACCAAAGTATCTTTTTCTACGTCTGGTAAGAGATTAAATATTTCTTGTAGTTGATAAATAATTTGATGATTAACCGGTAATTTTCCATCAACAACTTGTTGTAAATAATCTCTAATATCAACCATTTGTTTATACAGACCTCGAGCACCAAATATTATGTTGGCAACACGTTGGCTTAAGGAACCACTAGTCGAGTCTTTAATATCTCTAAGTAGATGTTCAACACCAACCTCTTCAGCTTCTTCTGCTCCAATTTCACTAGCAATGTGTTCCAACGTCTTTGATGGCGGTGATCCATCGTCATGAATTTGCTCCACAACACGATAGGCTTCAGTAGGTATACCAACATCCTTGGGTTTAACATCAACAATTACCATGACAGATGTATTGTTTACACAGTACTGGTGTACTAACTCATTGACAGCAATGTCATTTTGGTGGAGTTTAGGACCAGTGTGATACCAACCAACTACTTTTTCACGAGCATTTACTTTCTTGAACATACCATACATATTTTCAAGATAGTCATGATCGAGGAACCACACAGACTTGTCTTTATCATCTTCATCAAATGGAAGTGCAAAACTATTAGAAATATCAAGCACTTTGTTTTGCTGCCAAGAACCAAGTAATACACCTACTACTCGTTTTTGATTGCCGATTTTTCCAAGTCGAGTAAAATGATCAACAACACTCAGCAATACCAATGGGTGAACTACCACTTTGGATATAGGCGATTCATTAGTCGACATTGTTCTAAAAAAAAAAAATAATAAATGTACAAATGCTTACAAAAATAACAATAATGAATTCAACATTATATTATCATTATTATTTAACATAACAATATCAATACTTATATCCAAAACATAATGAAACTAACAACACATTTAAAATAATGTAGATACAATGAATAAAATATTATTATTTATATTTATCAATACATTAAAACATAACAAAATATTTATTAACAAATAACTAAAGAATAAAATGATAAATAGTGATTTTTGAAATTGAACTTACTTTTAGTGTATCCAATGTATACGCTTTTCAGAATTTATTTTCACAAAGGTAATAGATGATTATTATTAATTTAATTATATTTTATAAAAATCTCATAATAATAATCACTAAAAAGTAGAACTATAGAAATTATAAGTTCCTTTTGATAAAATGACAAGCATAATACTTTGTAAAATAACAATAACCTCAAAAATTGAAGTTGTATACGCTATCTAGTGTTTGGGATAAGATGACGTCCGAATTATGAAACCGGGTAACTCCAACAGGAGGACAAAAACTATTACAGTCACGGCTATAGATATCTTTAATCATGATGATAACACAGTCAAAAATTAAAGGTATAAAAAAATTAAGAAAAAAATATATACATAAGATAGTATTTTTTTGTACCCGACTGCTGAGAATTAAGATTTCAAATTTAATATGTTTATAATAAATTTTCATAACCACACTACAAATAATTTAGAGATATAAACTCAATTATGAAAACAAATACCCAGTTTTCACCGTAAGTACAAAATTTTATTATTATCCAGTCGGTAATTTAAGCCGTTATCACCGGTCGGAGGTTTTTACACATCATTTTTACAGCAAAATGTATAGGCAATTACAAATAGCACCTGTAGGCTGTAAGTCTTATGTAAATACAATAAGAAGTGTGCAAATTATATTATATAATAATTATGAAATATAGTATTTATAGTGAGTTATTTGTATGTATATTATATTATAATTTAATATGTATTATATACGTAATATTTTATCAAACAATATTAAATAGAAAAAATCTAAAATTAAAAATACATTTTATATTAGCAGTTAAGGGGACGCAAGTACGCTACCCCGTCATCTATCCATGTAAATGGCGTTGCACGGGATAAACTCAAGCAGACAGTATTGAGTATTCACTATTCACAGTGAGTGGTGTGCTATATCAGGATGGCTGTAAATGTATATCTCAACCTTACCAATTTTTTATCACACATTTAGAAAAATTAATTTATCTCCAAATTTTTTTTTTTTTTTTGATAATTTAATAAATATCAAAATTATTCATTCATACAGATTAATTTTTTTTGTTGTTTTTTCATTTGTTTAACATTATTTTATTAGTTATCAAAAAAATAAAAATGCTAAGGTACAGATTAAGTTTCATTTTATGTAGTGCAAACGTTTGGTAAATGCACTGCAAATAATGTACTCTTAAGTTTATCCCAAGCAAAACCGTTTTAGTTTATAATCTCATTATTACGCTAGAACCATTGTTAGTACTAACCCAGGTCTACTTTCAAAACATTAAATACTATGAATTAGTATTTAAATATATTTAAGATTAAAACATTTTAATTATTCTGTAAGTTTTAAAATTGCCTATATTAAACCCCTTAAATAGCGGTTATCTGACGTTTTCTTAACAATACCTACACAAAGAGAAAACATTTAATATTATTATTATTATTATTCTTTTAATAATGGAAAAGACTAGAGAGTATAATTTGGTTATGGTATAATGGAAACTATTACATTTTAAAACATCTAATTTTTGTACTTATTTAGACCAAATTAGATTTTTGTTTTGTTAAAAATGTGTATGATTAAGTACACGTATGTAAATTATTAATTTTGAGCTTAAAAAAAACTAATTGTCTAGATAGTTTATTAATATCTTTAAAAGTATTTAAAATATAGTTAAAATTGTATGTACTGTCATAATTTTGTCCTATGAAGTTTATATATGTAGGTAGGTATTATAAATAACGATAATATCTCGTCGGATATATTACTGTTACACATATCACTATATTTATATTCAGGAGCGAGGCACGGAACTCAAACCATTTACAAGTCGGGTAAACTCGTGTTCACGCATAAATTGTACAATTTAATATAATATTGTACGAGTGTAAAATATATTTCCGATGCCGAGCAATGTTTTTCCCTGCAGTTTTCAGAACTTTATGAGTAGGTACACATGCCAACCGTGACCAAAAACCACATACATACCATACGTCAGACCGTTATTTGTTCTTAAGAGGTACATTTTATTTTTAAATAATTTCCCAAAAATTAAATTTACACCTAATATTATATAATATATATTATGAAAAGCAAAATTATTCATCACCTCTTATAAAAAATGTTAATTTTTAATACTTTTAAAAATTAATTGTTTACATATTCATACATCTTAATGTTATATAATTCAATAAAAAAACAAATTAATCAAATAAATTTTATTATCAAGGAATATAATCGCTCATAGACACTGCAGTGATTTGTATTCCTTGTCACCGGTGATCAAAATACACGTGCATAAGAACAATATAAGTTTTAAAAAAACAAGATTACAATTTTTGTTACAACTTACAAAGAACTATAAAGAAAACATGACATTATGTTCATTACAAAAAATAATACTCTAGCTATGATCCATTGTTCTTTTATAAAAATGTCTCCACGGCTCCACCGATTACCACAATAGTGTTGCATATCAGTTATAATATCATACAATTTTGTATCTGATTTTTAGTTTTACCTACTGTGTTTACTGTGTTAGTAATTAGTAATTAGTAATTTATGCTTATTGTCAAAACTTTATTCAGTTATAATTAAAAAACGTAAATTTTTATAAAAAATACCCATTGACCACTCCCGTGGTTTACGATATTATTTTTATTTGCACGAAGTAGAGACTTAAGCTCTATATAATAAACTGCTAAAACAATTTTTTTTTTATTTAATTTTTTATATATTTAATTTTTTTATATACATTTATACTTAGTCAATTTTATGTAATCGCTTATCGAAAGGTACTGCATATTATATAAACACATTTAAAACCCAATAACACCTTTTAGGTGCATGTGTGTTAATTTCGGAGTACTATAGGATATATTTTGATGAAATAAGTATAAATAATAATATAGCTATAAATACCTTGTACAAAAATGTCGTATAGAACACAATCCTTTTTATATCTCTTGTAGGGAAAACAAAAAATAATTAAATAGAGTAGACTGAGTAGAGTAAAGTGAAGTTTTATAAATTCAAGTGTGTTAAATTCCCATTAAAAGCCTGTTATTTGCTATTTGCATTAACATATTAATCCTTTAGCTGTTTAGCTAATTTTAAATCACAAATGTTATGAGAAGAAACTTAAAAGAAATAAACCTTTGAAAAATGATTATATTTTACCGTAGTTAAACTTTAATGCTTTTCCAGTAGCTTTCGTAAATATTTTGCAAGATAATGACAGTTTTGTAGGTTAAGTTCGGGTTAAGTGTATTACCTACTTTCAACTGTTCATTTTAACGACTAAACAGTATATTTATTGAAACGTCTAATAACAAATTTTTCTTTTCCGTGATATGTATAATTTACATTTACATGTTATTCGTATTATAATTATTATGTTATATCATATGTATGTACCTACCGATATTGCTTTAAAATTCCCTACTATAGTGAAGATGTATTTTAAACTGTACGTATACATTTCACTAATATACAATAAATCGATAAATCCTCATTACCTTCAATAAGATAACGGTTTATTATAACATACAAACATGTACTTAATTTGGCATGGAGGGAGACAACATATATTTTAATAATAGTCAGGTTTTTTACAGGCGCCTCTAGGTGGTATTATGTGTGGAATCCTAACCGTTACGCGTGTACACGTAACAAACTATACACCCAGCGGCTGTTGTTGTTGTTGTTATAGTGTCGTAAAAAGTAGTGCTGACTGATGTTTGTATATATCAGTACTGTATTACTTCATTACTATATTTATAGACAATATTATCATTTTATTAGGTATTTAGGTTAGCGGGTTTTTTCTCACAAATATTTACACGGACATTTTCTTTTTATCAAATGGCTGGTCATGTGTTTGAATTACAAATATAGGTAATTGAGTGATGCGTGTTATAACGTAGTTGTTGTACACCGATATTATAATCTAATATATATTATGTACTAATACTATACATATTGTGCATCTATAATGTATAAAATTATAATATAATGTCACATATTACATCACAATACAATTATTTACCAATTATGACCGAATACTGAATTGACGAATCTGATCATCCACAGATCATCGACGTAAAGTATATCCTGTACCATAGCCTATAGGTATCTATAATCTATCTAATTTCAATAGTCATAAATATCAATACTAATGAAGTAAAGACCATTGATTAATATTTATAGTATATACATATATTTTTTTAGATTCTGAGTGGAGGGATATAAATGTAGTGGTTTTACATAAAATTATATGTGTGCGTGGGTTTTTAGTGCCTGTTATCAACTTTAAGTAATAAAAATGGTTCAATCTTAAACTTTGAGTTTGGAAATTGGATCGAATTGATACTTTTTTTTGAAGAATAAAAAGCAAAATTGTTCACTCTGAATTTAATTATATTTATGTATGTTTGCATCCCTTTATTTAATATTTATTTAAAAATATATTGTAAAAATATTTAAAAATAATTATATCAATAAAATTTAAGACATAAAATAATATTATAATTTAATTTAACCTAGCGCATGTTTTTTTTTTTTTGTATATATTTATTCTTAATGAATTAAAAAATTACCTCCTTTATATAACGGACACTACCAAATAGCAGTACGAATTTGTTTTGACTGAGAGTGTCCGCTAATCAGAGGTTTAACTATATGTTTTATAAAACTTTAATGAGAAAAATAAATGTACTTCACGTTTCACGTTCTGTTTTAAATAATAATAAGTAATGAGTAATAACTATAATATAGTTCTACAAATTTTTTCCTCGAAGTTATTTCACGAATGAACATTGTTTTAATAACAATATATTACCTACATTGATTTTTTTCATATTACACATAAAATGTTTTCAAACAAAATTATACAAATATAATTTATTAAAGTATCTTCTGAATTTATATTACTATTTTGTTTATAAATATTTATATGTCTACTTTGTTTTACATGTGTTTACATAGTTACATCAAAGGTTAAAATAGGTTTTATGTACCTATTATGTTTAAACCAGTGCCTGAGGCCTTACATTTTCAACTGGGCTGTTCGATGATTTAATAATAGTTATTGAAGCGTATCGTAGTTAAGATTCATGTCGTGCTATTATGTGTATATTATTATACAGGTATATATGTTTACTGTATACACAATATAATTATTATTTGTTACTAAAGCTTCTACAATATATATATATATTATATATGAATGCACTGCGCGGCCATCCGGTACTCTGTAGTTATGTTATGCACAACTCTCCATGCTGGAGCCAAAACCGTAATGATACGGTGAGCGGTGTCAAAAAAATATACTTATATATATGTATAATGTATATACCTACCTAGTGGTTATAAAATAATACTATAGTAATAATGTTACGGGTAAGCACGAAGAATTTTCCGCATTGTGAGGTAACATGAAAAATATATATATATTATGTCATTTATGATGATCGCAGTAGGAAAAGGCGTATTTAAATATATAGGATATGAATTGAATTGTTTTACAGACATTATATCACATACCTACGTTGGAAATAATTGATCGTCGATAGGAATAATTTCGATTGTTTCGTTGAAAGACTAGACACAGGTATGGTATGACGTATGTTTTATATTGTTATAAATTATTGGCATTAACAGAACGTAGTAAAGCGTATGACCCTATTCAGATAAGTATTATAAGATAATAGATATTATATATATATATTATATTATATATTCCCTTAATATAGTGGTATTATTGATACTTGTTCTTACCATAATATCAAGTATAAATATACATATTGTAGGTGGTACTATATAGTTTAATAAATAACTAATTAAAAATATTAATTAAATGGATATTCATAAAAATAAACCATTAAATTAATAAAAAAATATGAAAATATAATGAGATGTCAAACCTATCATAATATTTTATTGAAAAATAAGAACTGACTTAAACGATTTAACAAAAATTTAAATTATGTAATTATTAAAAATGTCACGTATAATAAATAAAATTCGGGTGTATTTTATAGTATAGATACCAAAATAATAAATTTATTGATATCATTAGTACCTACTTTTAGCTGTAGATAATAAAACAATAAATATAGTCTTATATATAATTGAATCATTTATTAAAACATTGGTGCGTTGTATAATTTGTATTATTTTTAGTCGTCTATAGGGAAAAGTGATGAATTGATTTTTATTTATTCCATATGAAAATATAATAACGCATTATTTTTGTATTTAAAACCCAAGGGAGTATCATCTTATATAGTTATAGAATAATACTTGTTGTGAGGCAACTGTCTATTGACATTATTATTGAGAAAAATAGTAAACATTGCGTATTTTACTTCTGGTCTCTGCCCTTTCTATTTTAGCTCCACCTGATGGCTGGCTTACATTAAAAAATAAATATGCAAACCGTAAGATGGCTAATACAAGCTATATAGCTTGTACTTATATACCTGACCTAGCAAAATGTTTGTTTGTGTTGTCCCAGATTGCATTAAGGCTGGTAGGAGAAGGAAAGGGTTCCATTACATTTTATAGTAGGTCATTATATCCGTATGGAAATACATGAAAAGAAGTTGTGTTATCGGTATGGTTATATAAAATATCGAAATCTTAAGTTTTGTTTCCTCGAAAAACTTAAAATGTTTCTTTAAGATAAATACGCTTTAAAAATATAAAATATGTTTTAAGAATTTTAAAACGTTTAAATATTCAAAAACATACAAAACTTTCATATTTTGATTCATAGTGTCACGAAACTGATTTTATATTTATGTATAACATATATACAACTAATCATAAAAAAAAAAAAAATGCTAATACATGAAAGACCTAAAAATGGACATTGAGGCTTATGAACGATGTGTATTTGTAATAATTAGCTTCATTGTTAATATAATTAAACTTTACATATTATTTTGTAAGTAAAGATTATGATAAATTATCTATTCCTGCCAGATAGGTACATAATTTCGACTCGTTACAATGAAATTTACAAACACAAAAAATAATTAATGAATAGTTAAACCATTTAAGTAAAATGTTAAGAAAAAAATGTCCGTTAATGTTCATAAAACATACAATTCAGGAGTTAATTGAATAATGTAATGTGCTTTACTTTATATACACTTTCAAGTTTTTCTTAACATTTCTTATAATTATATTTGGCTTCAATTAATTAATTAACTTATTATTTTTCTGTCGACAAAACGTGTTTTTTTTTCTATGTAACTGGGTCGTAAATATAAAATCGAAAATACAGCGTCGTATTCCAGGCTTTCAATACCTACACTATTTCATTTAGTTCAATATTATATAATGTTGTTGATTATTGTAGCATTGTAGGTAACCTAGATTGGCATATATGCGTATCATATAATATATGGTTACTTTATGAACCACTCATTTCATGTTTATACGTTTAAATTTCGAAAAATGGCAAGTGGCAAGTGGCAACTATATATTTTATTTAATACAGTGATAGTTGAAGATAGAACACAAGAAAACCTAGCATTTTACGTCTTATTTTTCATAAATTTATATGATAATTGTTATATTAAATTACATCATAATGTAATGTTTTATGGGCAGTTTTTTTTTATTATAATTTTGTTAGTTGATGTTTATTTATATTACAAAATATAATATAATAATATATTAATGTATCTAATATATCTATCTAGAAAATACAAAACTATAGAATAATATTTTAGTATATTATTTCCCTTGCATTTATTTAATTTGTTTTTCATTTAGTAATGAATTAAACATGAATTATGATACAACTCTTCTTTTATCATAAATAAATTATTAATTATCAAAATTATTTGTCTGTATAATCAATTTCCACCAATAAGTATGAACAATGAACATAACTTTAATCTTCTAAGCATTAGTAATTTTAAGGTATTTATGGTGGATATTATCCGATTTTGTTTTTAAATTTATGATTTGAAACAATCACAATATGCCTATATATTAATCGAGCAATTTTAAATTCATACCTAACTTTTTTTTTTAAATAAAGGATCAATTTTTGGGGGTTAAAAATTCTTATTTTCATTTTTAAAATTGTTTTCCAAACGTAAATAGTGATTAAGTATTACTTGTAGTAAGGTGGATTCCTAAATTTTAAATGTTCAAGTGTGGGTGATTTAGTTATAGTTAAACCCAAGTGCGTAGCTAGGAGGGATGTTACAGATGTAGTAACATCCCCCCCTCAGCCGTGATATACTCATAGATTTAGATTTAGATTTTTTTATTAATAATAATAATATTTAAATTTTTTCTCATAAACCATTTAAAATATTTCAACATAATATCTATTCACTTGTAATGCGTTTATACTATAAAGTAAACGTAAAATTATTAATTTTATGTGTATAATTTTGTCAATTATTTTGAATAACACCCCCTCCCCCTTTGAAATTCCTGGTTATGTGTCTGGCTTAACCTATGTGTAATAACTAATTAATATAATGGTAATTTTACAAGTATATTTGTAGTCTTATAGATTCAGTGATCAATGAATTATTATTTAACAATATTTTGTTAAGTATATTCATAATTTTTTTTTTTTTGCTATTGCACAATTGTAGATTTTTTTTGCATTGTCGCATTGGTTTAATTTCCATCAAATCGTCTTATTATCAAACTACTCAATATTGAAGAAAATTACTTAGTTTTAAATGTAATAAAGTATTGTAAAATAAAAATAGTATTATTAAAGTACCTAATATTATAATTTCTTTGTCCATGTTTCTTTGTTGTATCTACTCACAAATAATTATGCAATACATAAGCCATAATATAAAATATATAATTTGTAAATACTATGTCCTATAGGTATGATGATATTAAAATAAAAAATAATTGAAATTAACTTGGACGTGTTTAACACCAATTACACAAGTATTTTGAAATGATAATATTGTATTGGAATTATAATTTGTGATTATTGCTATTTTCATGAAGTAACCTTACTATTTAAATTTATGTTTTAGTTAATACATTTTCTAGTATTTCCTCGAAATTTAATTTTTTCCTATAGGTGTCATAAATAATAATATATCACATTTAATACGGTATTTTCCTAAAATAAAGAGAATAAAAACATTAAATAGATGACCAACTCATAACACGTTCACCTGACCCAACCCAACCGGTCCTCGACATTCGAGTCACGGTACTCCTGCACAGACGTAATCTAAACGTATGAATGCCATATAGTGGGGCAGCTGAAATGGAAAGCGATTCCGTCGTGACGCTTCAGTATCCGAATAGACATAATGTTTGATGGACAAAAGCAAATTAGATAATAATAATAAGGTACTCGTCGTAATCAGTTAACTATCCGCGTGGTTTGTTAGTTTCGTTAAATAAATTGAAACTTTTGTATGTTTGTACATTTTATAAACATAAACTTTAAACTTTTACTAAAAATTATTTATTTATCATAGCGGCGGATAAAAAAAAACGGATTATCTATGCTTAATAAATAGCTGCTTATGGTTTGTTATTGTACTAGGATGACAACGAGCCGAAAAATAAAATACTTCAAACTGTCTCAAAATATGAAATTTGGTCCTCACAATATCAGGTAAATACATTTTTAACAATATACGTTTATAAATGAATGTATATCAATAATATAGATATCTAATATAATAGTTATAAAAACACAGACTTTTGAAAAAATACTTTTTTTATTTCATTTTTTAATTTCTAAAACTATTTACATTCTATTTTTTATAATAAGTAATATCATTAAAAAAAAAAATGATATGAGGTAGTATATCCTATACGAATTACAATAAGGCAATTCAATAATACATTTTTAAAATTAATTAATTTAAAAAGAACTATTCTATGTGTGTGAAATATTTAAGTCTTTTGGATTCGAATATAATTTATATATTATGTTATTTAAATTGAATGTATTTTAAAATAAAAAGTTGAAGATATAATTTAAGAATATATAGATATGTTAAGGGTTTGTTTAGATTTTTTTATCACAGCGTTAGACTGAAAAAAAATATTCTACTGTTAAACCTATTAAAATAACGTAGATAGATATAATAAAATTTAAATTAGGTATGTATAATTTATATTATTTGGTTACATTATAAATAAATTAAATGTGATATTAGATGTATCAGTATCTATTAATACGAATATTGGGTATAGTATATCGGCTAAGTATAAATAATATATATTATTATATAATGTAAATTACAAAATGATAATTCAAAAACTAAAATTTAAAAACAAATATGAGGTAAGATTTTGCGCTAATAGAGTGAGTTTCTTTAAATTCAGTTGCAGTGATGAATCATAAATACACTTGAAAATCGAGTTTTAGCATATAACTTAGTTTACTATGTAAACATCATGGTCAACATTTTGTTAAAAATAGGCGATTGTTTATATGTATTCACCTTTATTTTTCTGATTTATTTACAACAAATTTAAAAATTCCTCCCTAAAAAGATAAGTACCAAAATATTATAATAATATATTTTTCATTTATGTAAGTATATAATTTTAACTCCGATTACAACGTAAAAACTATATCTTTTATTTTATTAATTTGTTTAATTAAGTGAATACAAATTCATGTTTTAATATGTGTAATTATTTATTTGAAGAAATAAATTTCAAAAATATAATAATATATTATACTAATATCACAGTTAAATATAAGTAACGAAAACTTCATTAATATCTGTGAGAATGATTGTTTAGAAAATATAATGAACTTGGTAGATAGCATAATTTAAGCAATAATAAATTGTAAATGAACATAGTTTGGTGGCTTTAAGTAAACATAATAAAATAGTACCTACCTACTTAAGAGTTTACTGTAAATGTTTTTTTATTAAGAAAAAAAGTTTATTTATTAGGTATTTAATATTAAATGAGTATTTATTATCTTTTTAGATAACAAAACGTATTCGAATAAATTGTTGAGTATTGGCCCATAGAAAAGAAGGTCGGACATTATGATGTAAACCATCTAAGATAAACACTAAATCTGGTTACTGATCCCCGACAACTTTTATTTCGCATATTTTCCCCTCTTCAAATACAACTGTTATATGGGTAGACACAAATGTACTCTCACTCTATGTCACCAGTTGCAGTAGCTATTGCGTAACTTAATTTTATAGAATCAAATTGAATGTCTTGCAAATTATATCCGGGCAAGAAAATCATGCACAATTTGTCTATGCATAGTTATACCATAGTACTAACTTGATTTTTGATAATCGTGTTTGTAAGAACATAGGTCATGGGCTCAAATTACAAATGTTAATTTCGATGACCCATTCGGCAATTCATAATACATTTTTGTGATGTTATAATTATTTCCATATCAATGAAAACCTTTGATAGTTTTGTTTTTATTGAAATTACCCATGCTTTGAATTTTGGTGAATACGAGTTTATACTTATAGTTAAGTTTATTTTGTTAAATCTAGAACATATATTACTATGGAAAAAGATTTAGTTACATTTTCATGATCTAACATATCATATCTTGTTAAGGGTATTAATGTTTATCATTAAAGTATTTTATAGTAGTAAATTAGTTAATCTTTAAACTACAGATACGTAAATTTTCATAAATTCATAATTTGATCATTAGCGTTGGTTGTTGGTATAATATGAACACAATCAAACTTTTAGTGATAATAGTAATAGTTTTGATACATATTTTTTATGTTTATACATAACGATAACATAATATATCATCATAAAATAATAAATTTAAAATTAAATATATTATATTTAAATGACAACATATGAGCAGTCGTAAACTTTATATGTTAATTTAATTTTAAATCATAGTTTTTTTTAAGATAAAAAAACATCATTATAATAGGCATTCTTTAAATAGACACTATAGAAATATGGCTATTTGTAGAATTTACGTATAACGTCGTCGCCTTTACACTACGATTTATAAATAATGAAACGTACACAAAATTGTATTAATATTGAGATTGACTTCATATAATTATGTAACTCCATTCATAAAATTTAAATACAACGATCAGTATCCCTGTATTAACGGGTGTTTTCACTTTCAAAAACAATTTCGTGGTCGAAGGTCGATTGCCTGCGGAAGTTCATTAACGTGATTCGTATAATTGCTCTTTATCATTGACGGAAATATATTCTTCTACATGATACACAGGATTCATTTGTGTTTACTTTCTCTATGCGATGCTTAAAAAAAAAAAAAAGGACGAGGACAATTATGACTAAATTAAAAATAATTAACTGTTTAATATTTTAACGTTTTAGTAATTTCCGAGTACATGAAAATAAGTAATAATAAACAACTTAACATTTTAATAAACCTATATTTTTTTAGTTCTAAAGGACAAATTGTTGTTTACAGTTTTTTTTTTAATTTGTCATATTTTTAATGAATACATTTATGCTATGCTATTAACTGAAATCCACGCACAGTCTTTAATAAAATGCGATGATATTTTATTTTGCCATGGCTTTGATAGTAATTAATTAGTTTTTTTGTCATATTCTGTGTAAATGTATATCATGTAGTTGTAACTTGTATCTGAGAATTGTTAAATGCTTGTATTAATGAAAAAAGATTATTTAAAAAGTTAGATACTTGCAGCAGAAACACTTTCAACAATGCTTTATATTGTATTTATTCCACTCTTTTACTCGTACATACCAAAATTATAATATACATATTATATGGAATTTTTTTAATTCTATGTAATGAAAACGGGTTTTACTTTTTACTGTATAGTGTTTAATATATTAAGATTCAAATGTAGTTCTACCACATTTTGTAATATAAAATTTAAAGAACGTTATGTTATAATATAACGCATCTGTACTGTAATAATATACCTACTATATTTCATATTTTACACAAATACATGTAGATATACCACCACATACCTAATATCTCTCATTTTTATTATTTTAAAAGAATATAATTTATAAAATTAATTTCTTATTTAATAATTTCTGAGAATATGAATAGGTGTATTTTATTAAATATAAGTCCCATACAATATTATTAATTATTATGCAAACTCATTACACTATAAATCACATCATACATGATGTATACAATTATAAAATAATATATATTTATAATAATATTATTTCGAATAGCTATACATTAGTTGCTATCATAGTTACCTAAATATTAATATATCATATATTAAACTATTTTATTTAATGGCATCGTCATAGTGATACATCATACCAATCGTTAAATACCCTTTGTTATAATCATAACCTTTGAATTTTGATGGTTAAAAATAAGATTTAAACTTTTAAACCCTATTTGTATGTCAATTTAGTATGAGATAATTGTATGTTAACTTATAAATAATTAATAACGTGATGAATATAAATATTTAGTTACTACACTGTCTACACTATATGGTGTTCTTGACCGAATTTTATTTTGTTTCATCAATCTGTTTATATAAAACGAACACATATTTTAATAAATATTCACAGTAAACTATTATTTATGTTGAAAGAAGGCTTGAAATAGAATTAGGAGTATACATTTATGAGAAATTCTCATAGGTAATTTTAGTATTATGGATATTAATTAGATAAACGATCTAGTTAAAATAAAACATTATAACAGTATAATGCATACCAATATAAGAGTTAAATGTCATTTAAATCTTATAAATCGCATATCATATGTAAATACTGATTTGTTTTTTGACTTATTTATAATTATTTTTATTTTTATTTTATTTATAATAATAAACGGGTTAGAAACCCTTTTGAAAATAAAACAATAATACATGCCGGGGATATTTAAATTAAACCAGTCAAAAACTATTAATTGTTATTATCTTGGAGCTTAGAGCAAATCAAGAGATGAAGTGCTTGGTCTTAAAATTAAGTTTTTATTCTGAATAATGAATAAAATGTCCCAATATTTTCTTGTATTCCAATGTCAGATTATCTATTGATTTGAAATTGAGTTTCTTAACCCCATTAGTTCAGGGGATTTTTTTTCTGATTTATTTTTCAACCTAGGTAAAGGAAAGCTTATGATTACCATTGTATGTACTTCAGTACAAAAGAAATTTTATCCTAACTATTATTGCCTTACAATTCAAATCTAATCGTATGGTTCGCTTGCTACTACACTAAAATCTATACATAACTACAGGCAGCAGCATCACTTAAATATCACATAAAACGAGGACATATTAAAATAGTTTGTCATTATAATATGAATTATAATAGATAAACAGTGAACATATAAGTATGTTGCTTTATCATTTAACCTTACACGTAGATAACAAAGAGCTATAGAAAATGATTAAATACAAAATTAAAATAATGTATAATAGATAATACACCTGGTCAAAATATCCGTTCGTTATTTAATTTTAAGTTATATAAATGACACGTGTGTACATATACGCACAATATAATATTAATAAAAGTACATAATATATATGATGGCATAATGCCAATCTACAAGTGTAAGTTCAGGAAAGATAAATACTTTGTTGAGAAAAGCTGTTTATCTATAGTACAATAGGGTTTTAAGAATTTATAGCTATAGCTACTTCCTTTTTAAGTATTACTAAAGTAATAATAAACTTTGTGATACTACTTAAAAATATTAGATTTTCTTTTCAAGGCCCTTTTTGTTGTAATTTAATAAAATTATATTTTTATATTGATTACATAATAATAATAAAACAATATATTATTTTCAAATTTATTACATATTATTTAATATGGATTAACAAGATCGTGGATAGACATTGTTGCTGAGTGCATCAAATATTATTTTCTGATATTAATACATTTAACTAGAACTATTGTTAGATATTCAGAAAGGTTGAATATAATATTGAAATGATTTCCAAACATTATTGGGTGATTTATATTTTAATTATGATTATACAATTTTTTTATTGAATTGTATTTTTCTATCGAAAAATTATGTGATGTTATTTCCTATAATTGCAATTTTATTACCTACTAGCTGAATTACCCGTCGTTTGCGGGTTTAAGTATATAAATGTATGTAACCTAGCAAGATTAAATTTTGTTTAATCTATTGAAATTTAAATTAATTAAGATTGTTGAAATAATATTTTATACATATTAATTTAGTTTTTAATATAATAATTATTATCATAACCTATTCTATAAGTTATAGCTTTTGGCGGCCGTAGCTTTGTTCACGATAAATTTTAGCAGTGCAGGTTCAAAATAAATGTTTTACTAATAGTTTTTCAAAAAGTCATCTACAAAACTTCTTTGTAGACAATGTTCTTCACTGATCGTATATAGTAGGCGACAAAATCACTAAGCTACTGGGTGAGCCTACGCGTGAGCAAGCTACGTAGAACTGCCCATGTAAAAAACAGTTTTCTCGCAAATCTATTCCTGCAAATTTGAGAGTTTGGCCTTAGGACTTGTTTAAAGTCATTGCAAAACAGACTTTGAGGGGAAACTGTAATCGTTTAAATTCGAACGGAAGATCATTCGGGATTAAAGGGATTCGTGGTACAAACACAGTTTCCCCTTTCGCACATCCACTTAAAATTGTGGCTTCTACTATATTGTGATGTAAAGCTTTGACTTTAAGCCTGGTCCCATTGCACAGTTAAGGTGGTTTCAAATTTTGCAACAACATAGTTGTTTCAATGAATTTAAAAATTCAACTGGATAATTAGTGGTATCGTCATGTTGGCCGCCGTATCTATCTATATCGCTGTAAAGTAAGATTAATATACGCAATTAGTATAATTGAGCTAGTCAGTGTTTTCTATATTTTCTATACAACTCATAATAATAATATAGCCACGGATCGATTCATATCTACACGCTGATAAAATATACACACAAAAAAGGTTAGATTACAGGTAGATGGAAACCCTCTGGCCACCGTGTCGTACCGTATTTCCCGTAATCGGTTGACTGCTATTGTTATTATTATATGAATATAGATATACAAATTACATGTAAAAAATTATTTTTACCGATTTCAACCATTTAAAATCAAAATTTCGAAAAATCCGTCCAATGGTTTGAGTTGTGCGTTGATAGATCAGTCAATCAGTTTATTGTTTTATATATACAGATAATATATTTAATATTTGAAAGCTTTATAAAAAAAAAACCATTCATTTATCGTTACCATATAGTTTTTTAAAATAAAATAATACTTATGAATTTACTTTAAAGTATATTATAGAAGATGTTTATATAATATAAATTAACTATTGTAATGATAAGTTATTAATTATGTACCTACATATCTTTTTAAATTATATTTTAATTTAATAAAGGTTAAATTTCACATTTCAAAAAAAGAACATGATGGTTTTTAATTTTACAATCATGCAATTTTTGTTGTTATGATTCTGTAGGATTTAGTACAGTGAAGTACCAATTAGTAATTATAAATAGTGTTAAAAAAACTAATAATGTTTTTGTATCCTATCATAAATTGATAATTTTATTTTTAAATAATATGTAATAATTAATTTTCATCAAGATTTTAATTTCATAATTATTTATGCGTTGTTTAGAGATTTAAAAATATTATAATTTGGTACTACAAATATCTAGGTAGCAAAAAAAAAACTAAAATAACTCACAATTATTTCAAAAAAAATTAATGTAAATTTTAAATGAAAATAATAAAAATATAAAATTATTAAGTTATTGAATAATCTTGTATTTTTTCTGAATGGCTTAGTACTGTTTTATTTTTGGTATAAAATACAATGTGCATTACGCAACAATATTATGCGACCAGAGCAATTCAGTCTTAAACCATCACTTCTTAGTGATTTATTCATATCGATACGATTGTCATCTCGATAAGTATTTGATGTACTTTTAGAATGACAATTTATTTTTTATCGTTTTTAATGACCTGCATTTTTTGTTTTGATTAATCCCCCTCTCTTTGATGACCCACAACACGTTTACATATAATTCTGTGTTTTACCGTGTGGTGTGTGCATATGCAGTTTTAGTCATCATGCAACTCTTTTAGGAGTTTTGCATTCAGATGAGACTACATAATTGACATTTCGCTCTATAACCGGTACACTTATAATGTTGTCTTGAGCGTGAAATAAAGAAAGAAAATATCAATACGTTAAGTACTTTCAAACAAAATTTTAGCTGTATTATAGGGTTCTACAGATATCCAAACGAATAGTTAGTGGCAAGGTTCAATATATTAACCATAATCACTTTCTTTAAAAAATATCCATCATTTTAATATTTTATGAAACGTCTTTGGAGTTTGGAATCTTGGTAAAATCAGTTAATAAAAAAAAATCATATGAAGGTTAATAACATGGTTAATATTATATACCTACCTATTAGCTATAACACGTTATTATACACATTAATAATATTAGTTGATTATCATTTTCAGAACGAAGCATTGAATATTTAGAAACATAATGTAATATTGACTTAACTGCCTTTTATAATTTGTAAGTATACATTCTATGATACCGTGAAGTTGTTTTATTCTCTCTGAAATAACTGAAAATAAAGAAATTTGATATTGATTTACATTGGTAATCAATAATAACGATATTTATGTATGGCATTGAAATATATAATTTCTTACACGCGGGACTTGTTTAATGTTTGCATACTATTTTAAAATGTATCAGAAGTATAAAACTATTAAGTGTTTTCAACTTAATAAACGTATTCAATGTCGCTGAAATAATTATTATGATTAGTTTATATGTTGTACACTTAACTATATTTTACTTAATATTTAATACACACTGTTTCTAATAATTATATGAAAAACGAATATTATGTTGCATTCAATGGAAGCGTAGTAAAGATGTATAGTAATAATTGTAAAATAAACACATAATTGAATAAGTTTAATTGGGTTCATTGAAATATAATACGTCATATTCACTTAGTATAATTACATAATAAACGTACATAATATATCTATTTGCTTATTATTTACAAATAGTCTTACTGATTTCTGTGGCATAAAAATGACACTATTTAAATAAAAAAAGTTATGGCAGTATCTATTATGTATTTATATACTGTTTATTTTAATATTATATATAGAGATAGAAAATTAACTATTCATAATATGTATAATGTTGCTTTTATTTCTAGTAAGCAATAAAAAGTAATATACTTAAAATATTAAAACTACTCGTGCGAGCAATAAACATATTATAATGTATAAGTGTATCATCTAGATTTATTCATGTCTAGGAATCGGGAAGCGAAAGTGAAAACTGCTCGCCCCCGGTGTTCCATCATTTTGAAATGCCTCATGGTGGCTGACCGAAGGTATATAAAATATAAGCATGCGTTACTTTCTAACCGCTGCTACTGTTATTTTAGTATACCCGTATAATACCCCTCAGGTCTACACAGAGGCGTATAAGGAATATCATGTCGGAGAAAGTCATTTGACTACGAAATAGACTCAGAAGAACTTGTCATTTCAATCAGAACATTTATATGACAAAAAAAAAATGATTAGATGTAAATGATAAAGATAATCGAAAAATTGGATCCAACATTGAATAATGTGTATAGAAAAAAGATCGTTTAGTAATATCAAGTCATCAAGATGATCGTTAAAATAGTTATGTAGGTAAAATTAATGTTTGTACATACATATGGATTATCACTATCAGCCGTGTGTGGTAACCAACAGTTATGTGACATATTTTTGAAATTAATCGACAATATAAAAGATGATTTTCAGGAAGTAATCAAAATATAGTGAAATTAAATTTAAATTTTTTATAATAAATTTAATCCTTCTTTTTTATTAATGTCGTGGTCCTAGAGAATTCTAAACGTATACGAATATAATAATGTAATAAATACTTACAACGCAAATATATTGTGAGTTTTTAGATTTTAAACTAAAAATTGGTAAAAAAAAACAAATTTATTCTATTATGTTTATACGCATAATGATATTTTTTAATAATTTGTTGAAAATCTTGAATGTTATTCAACTCCTCATTTTATGATGGCGATATGGTTATAATATATTTTTTGGCTGGTGTAACAACAATATATGCATTTAGAGGTAAAATATTCTAGCCTGCCACCCATATATTAATTTATATATTATGTATATACATATACATATATTTTATTATAATATTATAAAACTATAACGCGCGGTGAAATACGAATGGCCTACAAACCACCATATACATATCTACCTCCTTATAAGTAGGAATTTCGATGAACGATATTGTGTTACGTAGTTCTAGAATGTATTGAGACGTAAAAAATGTACACAATTTTGTATTTATGATTTATTTTTTTTAAGACTTGCGTGAATGTGAGAAAAAATATAATAATAGTGTCGACGAGAGAGAAGCATAAAAAATGACGTATAGAAGAAATTCCAAACGCGTTCCAGACACGGTGAGGTATGTCTGTGTATGACCACTGCAGTGTTTACATCGGTTACGCGCGCGCTGTTATAAAAATCGGTTACCGAAACAATACCATAACGTCATTAGCCGTCTGTCGCGTGCGGACCACAACAAAACAACGTTGACCTTCTGTAACTAAAATACTGCAGCAGTATCCGAATGCTGTTGCACTTCTTATCATGTAAGGTTATGAACCTTTTACGGGTGAAACTACTTTCTCGCAAGGTAAAATCAGAAATATTCAATCATTACAAGCACGTGCGTATTTTGATATACCTACCTAAAATGTAAGGGGAAAATAGTTCACTTAACTGTTCCAACGCTACGGATAGAAAAAAAAAATTTAAATCGGACTAAATATTTGTACCTGCCTATGCCTACTCTTATACGTGTCGTGCAATAACGATGTAGTATATGTATGTACGTATACCTACATAATTAATGGCATGTATAAATTATTACTACATGTACCTAAATATGGATGTACCTATTTTAGATTTAATTACTTATAAGTACTTTGAAGATGAAATTATTTTATGAATTTTTAAAATTACGCACAATAGTTTGTACAGTTATCCTATACGGTTTTAAATAAAAAAATGATACTTTAATGACTTCAATTTGACTGTAGACGCGAGAAAACTGTTTGCTCTAATTTTTAATTAACGTTTATTAACGAAAAAACATGAACATGCGACATAACGATAAATATATACAACTATGCTTAAATAGGTTATAGGTACTTACCTAGAATCCATCAACTCAAATTATTATTAGCGATGCTATATATTATATTGATAACATTTTCTTTTAAATTGAATTGAATGGAAACTAACGGAATTTCCATTCGTATTAAATATGTAACACGTACGATAATATTATTATTAAAAAATACGTACACCACAATATTTTTTTAATATTTTGTCACATATTTACTGACTGTAATGCAGCTAAGTAGAATTTTAGATGACACTTTTTAATGTAAATATTTCACATTTTTATTTTCACAAAACATTTTGCATCTTGCCATATTGTTTTTGTTTTCACATAAAATACCAGAGTTATTCAACTGATATTAAATAAATATTGTTATACGTTCCACATTCTGTTTTAATTTAAGTATTTTGTAAAATATATTTTTTATGAACCATATTAGTTTAATATATTTAAAACTGATGAAACCTAATCATAGATCAATATTTAGTTAGTGGTTACTTGACTTCTATTTTTCATATCATATAATGTATTATTTTAATTTTTTTTTAAATATATCAAATATAACATCAACATATTATAAATACAAATAGTTTTACAAATATAGGATTTTATAAAATGATTTACTAGGTATACCACTGTGTATTTTCCTTTAATTACGTATATTTATTCAAATTTCGATTTTTGAACTTTAAATATAGTTAAGGACCATATTTTTCAATTAACAAAGTACTTATACTATTTAAAGATTCTCTGTGCAAAATCAGTTTTTTTTATGAGGATTACCAATATTTTTAAGCTTTCAGTATGATGAATAATGATGAATTATTACATTATTCATTCTTAAAAATATAGTTTAAAATATGTAAATATATAATAAGTTATTCGTATTTATAGTTTTTGAATATAATTTATTACGGATTTGTACGTTATTACTTATTGATCTTAAATTTAAAATTGAAAAGAAAGTTGTAAAATACTAAAATAGTTATCATAAATTACTAGTTCTAGAAGTTTTTATTAAGAAAAAATTAGGGTTTCGTAATAGATTCACAGTTATATAAACTTGAATTTTTAGTAATAACTATTATACCTACAATTCACAATTAAACGTTGGCACGATTTGTATACTTAGTGATAATGAATAATAAAATATTTACATTTGGTTTAAGCAAAAAAGGCGTTTTACACTTTTCTCACATTAGTGTGCTCTGATATAATATGTTGTAGTTGTTTTATTATTATAAATATAAGAAGTATAAATGCAAATAAATATAATTGAAAGTTATTATGTTTGAAATATTTAGGATGATTGATTTAGAATATAATTTAATAAAGATATTTTAATTACACGTATAACGTTCAAAAGTATCAATACTATAATATATTACTTTGGTTATAGGTGGTTAGGTGTTTTAAAAATGAAATTATAGTGAAATACAACAACAGTTGATTATAACTTAAATTGTAAGCAGTTATAATATACATGTTATATAAGTATTATAGGTAACCACATATATATAACATTATATAAAATATTACTGTGTTGTTCTATGTTACTATATGGTAATATTTATTCAGTCTAATTATTTCAGAATTTAAGAATGGTATATGATTTTAAATTTTAAATTTGTTTAATAGTCTATAAATCTTTAAAATGTAAATATGTAAGAAATTAATATTAAAATATAAATTATTTTTAATTTGTTTACTTAATATTTTTTTTCTAGATTTTTATCTGAATGACGCTCAGTAAGGATCAGGTTTTGTTTGGACGGTGAGTTTAATTATTAAGCACTAAATTTGTTATTAAAATATAAAGTACTTAACTGGTATAATATTATTATATTTGATACATTATAGTAATAATATTAATTCATATTATTGTCAATAGTTGTTTTAATTTACGTATATTTTGATTTTTGTTGGTAATATATACTTTTGAAACCAATAATTTTCAATTATTAAATTACAATAAAATTGAACTATTTGTTTTCTGTTATCTAAAACTAAAAGTGAAACTCATAATATTGTATACGATGCATAATATTAGAATGTATTTAATAATATACACTTTATTTTATCTGTATTAACTTAAATATTTAGTTTACTTACCCAGCCTTGCATTTTTGAGTAACGATTTTTCAAAATTTTAGTTATACTTATAAAAAAAATAAATATATAACTAGTTTTTTATTAAATATTTAAATATCTGCTACCTCTTCGAAATACAAAATACAAATTGTACAACAGTAAAAATTAATGAAAACAAATAGTTTTAAAAATTATACATTTAAATCAAGTTATAAAAAATAGTATTATTATATTTAATTTGTTGAGATGTTCAATAAAAGTTATTTTACCTTAAAAATTGATAATAAATGAATTGTTTTTTATTTAATATATTTCAATAATTCTGAGAACTAAATAAAATACAATTAAATTTTTTTTTTCATCATATGCATCTATTGACTTCACATAATATTAGCTATTGTACTTAAAATAATGATATTCGTGGTGCAGAGTTCCTAATAATTAATAATACTTTTATTAACAAAAACTAAAGTAGTAAAATATAAAAAAAAATTAAAATTGTATTGTATAAATAATTATAAAAGAGAATTGAATGGTTCTGGGAAATACGAATTAGATATAATTAATATGCATGTATAAAATCCAAAAATGCAAGAATTCATCCTTAGGTACACACTAGTTTTAAAATATTTTTATTATAAAACAAATATTGACTGTGAATAACCTAAAAAATTATTTAAATTTATTTAAAAAAAGCAGGCAACGATATAGTTTTAGATACAATAATAATATATTAAATAATTTAATTATTTTATTTTTTGTAAGCTTTTATTTGTAGAATTACGATCCATAAAGTATCGACAAATATTTTGTTTGTTCATATTTTTATTTTTCACAGTAAATTTAAATTAAATTAACGTAGATATTGTATACTTTATAAATAAATGTGTTTAATAATAAAGATATATTGAAAAATGTTAGTTTTTACATTTATCAATAATGGTATTTCCGAATTTAGTAGATTTATGTAATCGGTAACTTATTAATGTCATAACAATTTACTAAAATAACAGTGATTTGCGTGTATGATAGGTATATGATTAAATTATAGTAAAATAATTCAACATTGATCCACTACACACCATAGCAGTACAATTATTATTGTTGGCTCATATAATCATATCAGTTTAGTTTAGAGAAATAACTTAATTTTTTATAGTTTTATTTAACTTTAAATCATTTTTATAAAGTATGAATATTTTTAAAAACGATGGCTTTAATTAATCGCTATTAAACGTACATAAATACATTATTTATTTATATATTAATTATAAAGTATCTATGTTATTGTTTGTGACCTGTAATTCGTTTTTTTATTTATACGATCTTATTTTTTTTTTGAAATTTTAGTCAAATTAGTATGGTCTATTGGTCGAAATTTAACCAGAAAAACCGTTTTAATTGTAAAATTAATATGCTTTAAAATGTAGTTTATATAAGTTCACATACAGTTCGGTATCGGTGTTTGTGATTTTTATCCTTTTATATTCATATGGACGTTTTATATTATTGGAATATAAGGTATTTTGTATTTTAGTTTTCAAAACTTTAAGGTATGCTGATAGATGCCATACAGATATGTTGACCAATATCCTTTTGATGTACACTCGAATAATAAACAATAATTCACTATTTTTTCTTTTATTATATAACTTGGATAAGTTATTGCTTTTATTCGTATTATAATTCGTATTACCAGTTTTCGATTAGGAATCTTTTATATTTTAAAATGTGAAGTTATTGGAAAGAATAAATTGCTTGCGTATTATTTTATATATATATATATATAAATTTAATATTTTATGGAAATAGAATATTTAATATATGTATACAAGATAAAATGTATTTAATACAAAAATTGAATTAAAATAATATCGATACATAATATTTAGAGTAATTTAAAGCTGTTTTTGTGGTATGAAAATATAACTGGTTTTAATATCAACGACACGATTAAATTCATACAATATTGAACTTTCGATTTTTTAATAAATATATGATAATATTTCAAATGTATTTATTAAAATATAATAAATAGAGAAACACTATTATTTAAAATTAAACATTTGAGTGTGTAAATTATTAACCTATACAAATATTTTAAGTCTTACTTTATTATAAAATCAATAAAGAATTTTGTGTTAATTTTATTTATAAAAGCATTTTTTTAAAGTAATGTTAAATTATATTAACATAGAGGAAAAATTATTAAGTACCTACAAATTAATTAATTTTAATAATTTAAAACAATATAACGATATTCACGTTTGATAATATTTTTATAATTCATTTATTTTTATTTAGGTAAATAGGGAGAAAATGGTTTATACTTTATAGATAAATATACATAACACATCAATATGCTAGAAATTCATTTTGAGATATTAATATAATTTCTAAAATTAAATTTGTTACAAAGAAATTACCTATTTAATTATATACCTATGTAATTCAATCATTTTTTATACTGTGGTGATCATACTTTTAAACTGTTTGAATGATCTTGTTTTTTTATAATGTACTATTATATTTTGTAAGTTTATGTATTAACCAAAGTAAATATTTAAAATAAATAAAAATAATAACATATCAAAAGTATATTAAATGCCGTGTTTTTGTTAATAATTTATGAATACTTATATAACTTCTCAAATATATGCTTATTTTAAGATAATATGAGTAATTTTTAATGTACGTAGTCTAAGTCTAAAGTTATTACTTAAAGTTAAAACTGTATACTGAATAGAATAAGAGGAATACAGAAAATATTTTACTAAACTAAACATAAACCATTTGAAAAATGTTTGGGTATACGTATACATATTTTTATGTACATCTAACCATGTAAGGGGACAATTATTTTAAGATATTTACAAACAATCTAAATTTAAGAAAAAAAAGTAAAGAGTAATACTTAATATATTTTGAATAAATCACATATATATCCAAAAAGAATACATCTACAATACTTATATACATAAACAAAGGTAATTAAACTTAATAATTTATTCATGTGTATGTGAATTAAATTTAACAAAAATTTTTTTTATTTGGTGTCTACATAAGATAATATTATAACAACTAGTGATATATTCATATTTTCTTTTATTTAAAGGAACGATACATTATGGTTATATTTAAGTATAAAATAATTTTTGTCTTATAAAAATGTATGTGAGATGTATTAAACCAATAAGTAAGAAAATGTCAGATTCTTTTGATTAAATAGATAGTGTTTCCAAAAGTTAAATTTTTATAAACTTAAGTAACCAAAATAATATTTCTTGAATAATTTTCTAAAAATCGATGTCTTTTTATGATTTTGTGACAACAATAGTTACTTAGTACTCATCAGGATACCTAATGCGTTTTGCGTGTACTTAATAAGAAATCAGCATGCTTATAAATTTTTTTTTATCTACAGGAGGTATGGTCCGAGGTCATGTGGCTTTGTGCATTGCGACGCTCGCGACGTTTGTGCGGTCAGGCACAGCGGGCATTCTCGAATGGGGACGATCCAACCACATAGAGGTCAACATACCCTGGCTACCATGTAAGTTTTTCGGCTATCTTTAATTATCATTTATCATATTATGCAAAGTTACATAAATTATAAAGGAACATATGAGCCAATGGTTCCGTAAATACAATTTAGTAGTTAATGATTTTGTTATTGTACATTAAATTTTAGTGTCCCATTAAATTAGTTTATTTTTCTTATAGAATTCAGTAGGTAATAGACCCAATAATAGATTTTTAATAGGTAGTAAATGTAGAAAATGTATCTAATAGTTGTAACGTTTTGAGTAATTTTTGTCAAATTTAAGAAAAATGGTTATGATTGCTACGAAATATGATAAGAAATTATTACGATAAGATATTAGTTCAATACAATCATCAAACATCAAACTAATGATATTTGCTTTTATTTTTTAATTAAAACAAGTATAAAAAATTATTTTTTTTTCAAAATGTTCAAAAAATCATATAGTATATTATTTTAATTGATATTAAAACATATATAAGTATTTTAATCATATTAATATTGATTGTGTATTTATATTTAATTATACGTATATATTCAGTGTTGTAAATGTCAGTGGCAGATTAACCTTCACAGCGCCCTAAGGCACGCTCAGTGTTTACAGCCCCCCTTTTTTTCCGCAATACTATCCAAGGATCTTAGTTTAAATGGGATAACATCGAAGAGTGGTGGGTAATTACTAATTAGGTATAGCCGAATCGGTTTGCTAAAAATAGTAATGGTTCAATTTTTTTTTTTGTTCATTTTTTTGAGAATAAAAATAAAATAACATAACAAATTTAGCGCCCCCTTCAAGTTGCCTCCCTAGGCTCAAGCCTAGTAGTTAATCCGCCACTGGTAAATGTTGGGTAGGTATCTATTTTAAATGTTACTTATATTGATACAGTTCTATGATAAATTCAAACAATTTGAAAATTAATTAATAGTAGATCTTAGATTAACGACCATAGATTTATAGTATCCATGTAATTTTTTAATAATAGTTAGTCACATAAACATTTCCATCATATAGTATTTAATAATATTATATAGCATACCTACATTATAATAATCTTTTGATCTAAATTATATTATATAGCTTGTACCAGATAATCGGTACATGGTATTTCACATAATATTATATAATTTATACAGTAGATGCATTCTATTTCAAAACAATATTACATACTTGTTATATATACATTTAAATGATATAATATTTGATTAATTTGGTATTAAGTAGAGAATAATTCAACTTCGTTTTATTAAACAAAATATATGGATAAAAGATTAAGATATAAAGACAATGATCATTACTATAGTGTTTATTGACGTCTAGTTCATTTTAAAACAGTAGTGCTATTAAATTTTAAATTAATACTTAATTAATACATTCAAAAAATAACGCTGAACTCAAATAAAATTGTGTTTTCTAATATTTTAATAGTAAGTTGGCAAATAGTTGTTTTTTTATGCTTAGAGAAACTATAATAAAAATAAAATACATTTTCAAAATACTTACCACCGAAATTCGATTTCCGATATTAAAATATACTATATGAAACTTTTTAAGTAAACTTCTGCACAAAAGAACTTTTACAAAAAAAAAAAATGTAAAAAAAAACATTGTTAAAATATCACTATGTACAATAAATAATTTACTCGAAATTTAAAACATTATTTGTAAGTTGTTACTTATATCTTTGAGTTGTATATCTGTCAAAATACTATAGTAAGACTTGTAAATATATATAATATTATTATAAAATTAGTTATTTAAAAAAAATATATATGTTTTGAGGTCAGTAACATATATAAATAATTAATATGTATTGTCTAAATATCTATACGTTGACATTTTTTTTTGTGCCGAAAGTACTAAAAACAATAAATTGTAAGTGTACTTACTGTTATAATATTATTTTATCAGCAATGTGTGATAAAACGTGACTCTGTTTCAATTGTATTATTAGAAAAAAATATTAGTATTATTTATTCATGTAAAAAACGATTCCTAAAAATGTATAATAATTATACAATATTTATTATACGATTAATGTCAGTATTAAATATTTTAAGATAAACTATTTAAAAAAAACATAATACTAAACAATATTTCCAACATTTTAAAATAAAAAATAACTTACACTTTATTTTCCAATATTTGAGAAATTGTGTATGTAATATATAGAAACGGATAAAAAAGTAGTTAACTATTCATTCTGTATTGCAATATTGCCTTAAATTTTTAATTATTTTTCACAATTAAAAATATTATCATAGTTTAAAATGGATATAAATAACATTTTGTGAAACATACCCCAATAGTTAACATACATAACAAAATACTCAAATAATTTGCATACAGCATCATCCTTTATTCTATACTATTCTATACTACTATTGTCCCTAAATAGTACACTGAAATACAGGTTTATATAAACATTTTTTTGAATTAATTAATGTTAATTTATTAACAGTAACAACAAATATTTTTTTTTTAATTATTATTATTGAAACACATTTTCTATAATGCCTTCAACCTTTATCCTGCACACATAATAATATTGGTTATTCCATATGTTATAATATTTGGTCATACATGAGTGAAAATATAGAATTTTATACATTTGGAATTGTAATTGTTTGATTGTATACGTTATCGTTATTTCATAAAAATAAATTTTTTAAAGAGTATTTTTTTTTTTAATCTAACATAATATAACTGCAATACATTAATAAAAAATATATATTTAATTAGTTAACAAGATTCAATAGAAAAAATGATAAATTATATTTGTGTAATAAATGTTTGAATTTAGCGGTTGTATAATATTTAATTTCAAATTCACAATTAACATATAATTTTGATTCAACTAACTTACTTTGCAATATTGAATAAATAGAAAAAAAATCTCCATTTTAAACTTTTAATTAACATTTGACATTGGATTTATAAATTTAAAAAACATTAACTTGCTATGTGGGATATTTATACAATATTATATAATAATATGCACCAATTATTTGTACTTCACAGTTAAGTTTTTCATTAAAATATTTACATAGTTATTTAAAAAATATATATATATTTTTCTATACAAGCAAAAATAAAATTTTATTATTTTTGATAGCTCTTTGCAGTAAACTAGATATTACATTTTATGTCTATTTAATAAATTAAGATAATTTAATTTTCAGTTGAAAACGAAACAAGATGTTACGACGAACTTGGATGTTTAAATATAACCCGAGATTGGTATCATCTTATTTATCGGCCATTCAATGTGTTTCCATTAGCGAGACAAGTCATCGACACAAGATTTATATTGTACACACGGAAAAATCCATTACAGGTAATCATATGAATTTTCTGTTTAATTTTTGAGAAAATTATTGGTTTTGACGAATTAAACATTTTTTAAATCTAACAAAAAATATATTGATAGATCCTATTCTTTTAAAATTTAGACAACAATTACTTTTATAAAAGACTTCGTGGAATTGTTCCTATATTTTTAATTACTACATTAAAATAAACTCGATCGGTGAGTGTCATTAGTGGATGACTTCTCATTTCAAGTTTCGCCTCTAAATATTTAATTATATTATTAATTTGGGCGCATGATTAATAATATTAATTTATATGTATTCTACTCTTACCACATAAACCTACTGTGCCCAAGGTATAGATGGCTTATTATAAATAAAGAAAAAATAATTAAGAAATTAATTCCTGCGTATTTATTATTTTTCCAATTAATTAAAATAATATTCTATACAACACGAATAAAGACATTTATTTTACTTATTTTTGTTTGATTACTAACAAAAAATAGGTATTCTACAAATATTTCACATGAAAATAACAAAATTAGGAAATATATAATAGGCGTAAAAGTAAAAAGTTCATATAATATTTCATTTTTCAATATTAATTTAAGAAATTAAGAAATTAAAAGTTACATTACTTTCCTTCAATTTAAACATTTAGATATAAAAAGGAAATACGTTAAAATATTTAAATAATAAAATATGTAGTCTATTATAAGAATTAATATTTTATCTCCTTTCACCAGTTATAGTAAGACCATTGCACAAGTATCATACCTACAATCCATTTCATACTAGTTTTTAATTATAATGATACCTAAAAATCAATAATTATAAATTATAATACATCTTTATTATAAAATAGCTTACCATAAAGTTAGTATTTTAGTTAAAATGTGTATTTATATATTTAAATTCCTTACATTTATAATTAGTACTCATTAGGTAGGGATTTTAAATTAAGAATAATAATTTGTGTTAATATTGACATGTAAAAAGTGCAATTTGATTATGGTTATTTACCTACAATTGTTGTACACGAATCGTATAATTAAATGATAAATTAATTTTTGAATTGTTTTATTATTTGATATTTCCTAAACCTAAATTAGAGATTTTACTATTTTAGTATCGTTAGTTTTAATATAATGAATTATTTTATAGTAATTATTAAAAAATGATTAGTATTGGAAACGGAACCGGAAACTTTGAAATTTATGTTAGTTTTTTTTTTCTAGGGCCAAATGCTGAAAGTGCAATCGGAGAAAACAATACAGAAGTCCAATTTTGATCCTAAAAAACCTACAAAATTTATTATACATGGTTTTATAGACACGCCTTTGAGCAATTGGGTCAAGGTAATATAATATAATAATAGTGATAATAAAATCACTTTTAATTATTCGTAATACAATTAATTCATATTTATTTTTGAAGACGAGGCCGTTTTTGTAATCGGATTTTATATCGTTAATATATAAAATTATTTCCGATTCCTATTTAAGGAAATTGGGTACTTACGAAATGAAACTAATAGCAACAATTATTCGTCCTTGAGATGATTTAAAAGCAATATATTATTTCAAATTAATAATTTATTAATAAATTCAGTTCTTTGAAAAAATGATTTAGCTTTCTTTTTGATGTTTATTAACTTTTTTTTATAATAATATTATACTAACATAATCCAAAAAATATACAACAATTATTGTACGATCTACAAAATTCAAAATTAAATTGTTACTTAAAAAATCATTCAAATTTATTGTTATTTAATTTAACTATTAACCTCTGTTTAATCATCCATAGGAAATGAGAAGAGAACTCCTAAAGCATTCTGATTGGAATGTAATTGTAGTGGACTGGGCTGGCGGATCTTTACCTTTATACACGCAGGCGACAGCCAATACGCGGCTTGTGGGATTAGAAATCGCCTATTTCATCAACTATTTAAAAGTAATGTAATAAGTTGAATTAGCATTAAGCACAGATTATTGGATCGATTGAACAAAAATAAAAGATATCCCATTTTAGTACGAATTCATATGAATTAATACAATATTAATAAAATTTAATGTGCATATAGACTATTGTTGGGAGTCATACTATTCATAATAATAATATATAACACGTGACTGACATAGACAGATAATTAAAACAATGAAATAAGAAAGTACCATTACCATTGTCTAATGCAGGGGTGGCCACAACGAGGCTTGCGAGCCGCATGCGGCTCTTAAATCAATTTCACGCGGCTCTTGAACCAAACTTAGACTAAAATTAAATGTAAATAAATGTTCCTTCATTTGATTTAAAATGAAAAATGTATCTCCATTTTATAAACATTGCTTTACAATATGGCTCACCTCGAATCAACTTTATAAATTTGTGGCTCCCAAAGTTAAGGTTAGTTGGCCACCCCTGGTCTAATGGTATTAAACAGATCCAAAATACGTATGAATTTATTTTTTCAATATAAAATGTCCATGAAACAATCATTCAGAACTTAAGAAATTTCATATTTAACTATATTTTTATTTTTACCATGGTTATATAAAATATCACGGTAATAGCTGTTATTTATGTTTTCAGTTATATAACATGCATTAAGTTAAATCAGGTTTTAAATGATTTTTTTTTTAAGTGTGCTATAATATTTTATCTTTTCGACTCATCGCCAGCTTCATTAATATCGGATTATTTCTAAATGTCTGCGACCTCTATGTTTTGACCAAAAATATTCATAAATTGTTGCAAATATATTAATATTTTATATAGTAATAATAACAGTAAAAAAATTGTTTTTAATCAAAAATATTTACCACTCACTGTTGGTTCGTTACTTGTGTTATTATTATTTTTTTCTATTTGTAACGTATTAGGATAACGTGGGCTTAAATCCGAAACATGTTCATCTGATAGGACACAGTTTGGGCGCTCATACTGCTGGTTACGCTGGTGAACGGATCGAAGGGCTAGGCCGAATCACGGGATTAGATCCGGCTGAACCATATTTCCAAGGAATGCCTTCACACTCCAGATTGGATCCTACTGATGCGCAACTCGTGGATGTTATACATACTGACGGGTCATCCATATTTTTATTAGGTAAGTTTGGAACACTTAAGAATCCAGTTTGCGCGAACGTTTGTAATACAATGTCAATACCTGCAGAACTTTTTGGAAAATGTGTTGGTATATATTCTGCTACTGTTCATTTGATTGCCAGACCGATATGAATAACATGCATTTTTTGGTATTTCGGTTATTCTAAGCTTGTTTTAAATCGATATTGATTTGATGAAGTATTTAAATTATGAATTTATGTGGTTCAACTAATATTTGGTGTAGCGCTGTGGTCAACCATAAACCACATTGTTTTATAGGTACATTAATACACACTTATATTAAACAATTATTTCAGGACGATATAACATAATTACAAACAAAAGTAACAGTTAAAAGTAGTGTTGGTACAAGCATTTCCGGATAAAAAGTGTATAAAAAAAATTGAGTAGATATATAATAAAAATTAACTTAGAATGTTAATTAATAACATTAAATGAATATTTTGTTAAGTAAAGGTTCTCTTTAGATTATATCATTAAAATACGGTTATCTACTTTGTTTTGGATAGTTAAGTATTCATTATTCTACAATAATAATACACAATATACATTTTATAATATGAATTATCATTTTATTTTTTAATAATTTTATATTTTAAAGAATAAAATTAGAGTAACTTAGTAATAATTAATTCAATATTTATTTGTATGAATCAAACTTTTTCTTTCCCTAATTCCAATATATTCGATTCCGGTTACTTATGATTATGTTATAAAATAGAATAATTATACTTTGTTGATAAATGATGTTTTATGTTTATTACAGCACTAGGAAAAAATATCCAATAGATAAAAAATTTAGAATTAAAAATTTAATAAATAAGACTAAAATTTGAAAATTGAAAATATTTAGTTTTAAAAAAAATAATAACAATATCATTATTATTGTAAATATTGTAAAATTATAAAAAACTAATTAAATTATTTAAGTTAAAATACATTAAAAAAAATATGTAATAATAGGGAATAGTTTTTCATAAAATAATAATAAATACCTACTTTGAACATTAAAATCATACCCTTATAGTCTAATTGTTATTATTATATTTTTTTTCAAACGTGCATTTCACAATTTATTTTTTAAACCTGGATTTTTTATCCAGTGGATATTTTGAAATAAATTCGTTACTATTATATACCTTTGAAAATTAATCAGTAATACATATACGATTTAATAGATAAATTTATTAACCGAAAGTAAAATATACTCACATTTCCATAAACTCAAGTGAAACGCACTTAATAATATACGTTTATATATATATATATATATATTTACCTAGGATATGGGATGAGTGAACCTTGTGGCCACATAGACTTTTATCCAAACAATGGTAAGGAACAGCCTGGCTGTGATCTAACGGAAACTCCATTACCTCTCACTCTCATCAAAGAGGGAATTGAAGAAGCAAGTCGCGTTTTAGTTGCTTGTAATCACGTAAGAGCCATAAAACTGTTCATTGAGTCTATAAACTCTAAGTGTCCATACATCGCACACAAATGCAACTCGTATCAAAACTTCTTACAGGTAATTAAATAAAAATTACGTTTTTATAATTTTTAGAACACAAATGCTTATTTTATTTTTTTTATTTGTACATTTTTAGTATTTATTAAATTGTAAAAATACGCAATTACGCAACAAGTAAAGTCTGAATACTGAGTGTTTTGCATTGCGTTACAGCGAAAATAAAATAAAATTAATGTAAAGAATTTAAAAAAAAAATTATTACATAATCTGAGGTGTAATTTAGTAATTCGCATATTTCTAAGATTGTTTTGTACATAATATGTCAAGTTATAAAATATACTTAAAATTTGAAATTAATATAATTTTACATATTATAATAAGTATATACGTTAAGATATTTATGCTCTAACAATATTAATATTAAACAATTATGTATACAATTATTTAAACTATTTGGATTAAATAACTAAAAAATGTTTTGGCAATAAGAAATTATGAATTCTGAAATAAATTAACAATTAATGTGTATTTCATGTTATGATTAGAATTTAATTTCTATTATGTTTAAGGGTAAATGTTTTTCGTGTAAGGAGAACGATTCAGGATGTGCCATAATGGGCTTAAATACTGTAAGACCAAACCATGCACCCGGTTCCAAGTATTTCATATCTACTGGGAAAGATACGCCATATTGTAGTAAGTATACTCACAAAAACAATATTTGATTTTTATCGAACTTGATGTTTACATTAAATTTCTATAACTATAGTTAATTAAGACAATATTGTAATCGTAATTTTAATCTTATTTTCTTAATTTATTTTCTTTAAGCTAATTTATTTATAAGTATATAAGAACCGAATATAACAGCTCACTGCTATGATTTTATGAAATCTACCTAAAATATTATTATGATTTATTTTTTTTAATCTTAGTTTGATAATTTATCTTCAATAAAGAATACATATATCGCTTGACTCAGAATCCAAAATTGTTTTAAAAGAATATGCTAGTTTATTTTAGTAAGAATCAAATAATAATGAATTGGTTTAGGTATAGATCAGCTGATCGGTATTATATGTTATGATGTTATAGTGATACTTTATTATAAATTAAATAATTTTATACCTAATTAAAATATTGAATAGCTATTAATTTTAATTATAATATTATTTATCTAGTAATATGTTTTACTATATCGTCATATTACAAACATGCACATAATAAATATAAAAGTTAGTAGTTTGAGTGCATGAGAATTAATTAGTGATTATTATAAATTAATATTTACGTGGATAATATAGTTTTAAAATACAAAAGTACTTATTACTTACTAGTACTTACTAAAAGTATATATAGTTTTTTTTTTAACTATAATAATTAATTATTTAAGTTACAATAACTAATTAATTAAAAGTGTTTTTCGTAAAAGAATATATGTTGTTACAATTAATACTATTATTACAATGAAATGTTTGAAAATCATTATCATTGTTAGTGTATATATATTATATATGTTACGGTTAGTGTACATATTACCTGGGTAATGTGAACACTACCTGTACCTATTGGATAAAGTAAAATACTATTTATAAAACGTTTATTTCGTATATTACTCAGGTATTTTATACATTATCTACGACTGAATGGTTAAAGTACTTTGATAAAATGTAGACGACAAAATAAGGATTGTAGATAATTGTTTTTGATAAAACACATAATATTTAGTACAGTGCTTAATTCAGTTTATTTATCGGCAGTTAAGTATAATGAAATAGTTTCGGAAATTAAAAATATGAGATCAAGTGGAATAAAAAGTAACAAGGCATATCGAATTTTGAAAAGGTACGACCTTATTACTATTGGAGAAGAAAATAAATTAATATTGCCGTTGTTGGAAGGTACTACAAACATTTTGTACTATATTACAAGTTCAGATCTATTAACTAATTCCCACCATGCAATGTTGGAGACACAGTTCGAGTCAAACTACCAGAAGTAGACAGAAGTAAAGGTGATCCGCAGAATTTACTCTCTACAGTTGTGTCTGTTAGAAATCGGTAATAAGAATGGCACTCTTCATCAACTTTATTCCAGAAATCAATTTTCTGCATGTTCTGAACCATTAATAGATAGTTTAGACGTTTTATTCACAAAAAAACCTTTACGTGAAATAGCTAATGTACAATCTTTTTCCGGTGGTCAAGGTTTTAAAAAATATCTGTGTAAAACTAAATGCTTAACAAATAAATGTAAATGCAAATCCGGGGGAATATTTTGTAATTCTAAATGTCATCCGAACTCAAAATTGTTCTAATAAATAATTGTATTTCATTTTTAAATTTTAATTAAATAGTAAAATTGTTCAAATATATAATTAATATTTCAATTGTAATAATATTAAATAACTTTTTTTGGATTAGTATAATTTGGTTTTTGGTATTAGAAAGACTGTATAATTGAACCATTTTAAGTGTTTGATGCGTTGGTCATATTGTACCGACGTTATCAGTTTACGATTATAGTAATACAAATACTTTATCTACAGCACACCGGATAATGTATAAATTGATTGGATAATACATATTTAGGGTGGATAATGTATACATAACACTGTTTATATGGATAAGTTTCCCATTACCCGGGTAATATGTACACTAACCGTTTTTGGACCTTACCCGTTACATATACACATTTATGTATTTATTTTTATTTATATTTACGTATTTATAAATAAGTATATCGGTTAATATTTAAATGATTTACGGCATTTATGAAATAACAAGACATTATAAAATACATAATTTATTATGAATTAGGTTTCATTATTTATACGCAATTATTATTTATTTAAGATATATTTTCTATTTTTAGGACGACAATACAAGGTTATGTTGGATTTGGCGAAGCCACCTAGAGCTGAATCCTGGGTTCAAGGTTTTATGAAAGTGTCGTTACATAGTGACAACGGAGTTATAAGAAACCTAGATTTGACTCCTAAGTAAGGGAACAATATCATTATAATAGTAGTGTTATTCACATTTATAAATTAATACATTTCTTTATGTCATAGTGGTTATGAGCGTATGGAGCACGGGACCAGCCGAAGCTTTGTGGTCACTCATCCGGACGACATAGGACAAGTGAAACGAGTAGAGTTTTACTGGGAGTATGATATGGACGTGCTACAACCCAGGTCCATATGCTTTTTTTGGTGTAACGACCATCTATACGTGTCTAGTATTGGTGTTACTGAGGCGGAAGAGGATGGGAACAGAGGGTATGACGATCATATTATTCATAAATCATAATGCTAACTTATAAATACATTTTTGGATATATGTAAAATGACATAGCTGCCATTTAAGAACAAAAATAAAAACAATAATGACATTTGTAAAAATAATTTCAATACAATTAAATCTAAAAATAAATTATAAATGGATATGTTTACTACACTAAACTATAGGTTAAGATTCCTGTAGATATCTTAGTAATGTATTATTTATAGATAACTACTGCATTAATAAATAATATGTATTGTATTTAAGCAAAAACCACATTTTAAATTAATTGACCTTAAAGATTTAGTTTGTGGGTGATTTACTTCTATTGTTACGTATTAATATATTTTATTTTAACTTCATAGCTTATAGTATAAGTACTTATACTATATTATTATACGTAATATACTTACACGTGTCGCGATCTATTGAATCAGCTGAGTAACATTTGTTCAAGATTATAACTTATCCAAACAGATAAACTTAAACAATAATTGAGGTTGCTATAATGCTATATATAAATACTATATTGGAAACATTACAAATACATTATTAACTACAATATTAAGACTTGAATTGTAAATATCTGGTTTATAAGTGAAAAAAGATATTAAATAACTTTAATTACAGTAAAATTATTGTTCTTACATATATTATTGTGATATCTAAAATAAAAATCACGTTCATAATTTTTGAGTAGTAATGTATAATTATTGTTTTATTTTTAGTAAACGAGGTATCCAAGTGGATACTAAACTGTGCAGTCAGGGTCCAAGAGAGTATGCTGATATTGCTTCTAGGACTTCAGCTGTATTCATCGACAAATGTGATGACCAAGAGCTTTTAAACTAATAAAATAGTTTATATATAAAGCTCAAGTATTATATTATTAAAATTGGTTAAATGTACATAAGTTATATACATATATAATGCATTTCAGTATGCACTTTTGAAAATATAAATGTACATAAATGTGTGATAGATATTCCTTACCTACCTTCAAAATGTTATTCATTTTATATCAAAAATATAATGTTATAAGATATTTTGTAATATAATATTAATGTTTTCTTATTTAGATATAGTGTTGTTATTTTTTAAGTGAAATACCTACCTTGTTATTTTAAATATGCACTGTGTGTCTGTTTAAGGGGAGTTTTTGCGAAACATTCCTTCATATGGATATAATATTATTCACAATTAATTAATTATGTTCTCACTCAAAATATTTATAATTTCTATGCCTCAAAAAGTATAACTTGTATTAATAAATAACAACAATAATACAATAATAATAAATTAAATACTTGTAAGTTGTAGTTGATTTTCTCCTATAAAGTGTTATAATTATTGTTATTGGATATATTTTTAATGAGCAAACATAGTGAAAAATTATGTAATACTATAATAACCAGTCATTAAATTGTATATTGATTTATAGAGATGTTAGTTTTCATTTCCTGTTTAAAAGCTTACGTTTGCAGCAGAAGTTATTCAATTTTATTGTTTCAATTTAGTATTATCCAGTTATAATATTGTTCAAGATTTCTACTATAAAAATGATTATGAATGTTTATCGAAATATTTATGATAACAACTTATATTATCCTCTAGTAGTCCAGTATCTACTTATAAGTAGTAATACTACTTATATAGGTATTATTATTTATTTATAAATTATTTTATTTTAGATTTTGTGTGTTGCAAGAAAGACATAATATTATCGATTTTAAAAAAAGTTGCTTTTATTATATTTTGGTTTAATGAATAATAATGAAGTAGGTATAGTTTTTGGTTAATTAGTATTGCATACAATAACGTACCTACATAAATTTAGATGTCATTTTTTTATATTTATCAAAAGTATCGTGGTCCATGGATAGCAGAAATATCAGGACTCATAGGGGTTGGAGTCATGCGAAAATAATCCGTCTTCGAACTTTATGAGATTATTAGAATTTGAACCTCAGCGAAATATTTATTTAAATTTTTAATAAATTGAAATCGAAACCGATATTTTCAAAGTATTTGAGACATTTTTTCAAATTGTTTTGATTGTTTATATTTTTTTATTTATATAACACATTATAAATTATATTGGAATTGACCATTGTTTAAATTTAATATTAAAAGAAATAAACGTTTGTAGTTTAAAGAAATGGAACCTAAGTTTACTAAAAACCGAAACTGGAACTGATAAATTTATCAGAACTCAACAAAGATTTGAGTTAAGCGCTCAGATTAGTTATTTTAATTATTTGTATTCTTATATCTCATTAATTATCATTAGGGAACGGATTCGAATGCAAATTCCATTTTTTTTCTGAAAAATTTCTTTCCAAGTACAAAGTTCACTTTATACGTCAAGGAATTAAAAAATGTAACTTTTAATTATCATTTTTTTTACATTTTTAAGATTTTTTTTACTATTTAGAGCATTTATTAAAGTTTTTATATTTTAAGCCATTTCTATAAAGGAATGAATAAAATTCGATAATAATTTAGTTGGCATTTATTCTAAAAGTATAAAATTAAATATTATTCATGATATTTTTACTCAGGTACTTTCTAAAAAAAAATTAATCTTTATCCGTATATTAGATGCAAATACAATATACAAAAAAAGTATCTATGTACTAATGTACTGCTTTGTGCACATAGTACTCGTATCTAATTTTGTATCTTTGATAGAAAATATTATTGTGTATTATGTGTATGTTAGTTGAAGTATATAAAATAAAATTATAACAATAATAATTTAACAAAAATATACTTTCTGAGAATGTGAATATTTTCCAGGAGGCCAGGTGAATAATACTCATTACCTATTTTATCTAAATTTTTATTTTATTCTGTTTTACTATGATAATTATTTACTAATTATATTTGAATTATTATTTACAACTATCTATATATGATTATATTGTTTCGTATAAAATTATATTTAAAGACTGGCATAATTAAGATTGTATTTTAAGTGAAATATTATTTGTTTTACTAAATTTTATAGTAACTCTATTTTTTTGATATATTAAATCTTTAGGAAGATAATAGTTTATAATGTTAAATTTATCTTAATATCTTATGATACTTGTAACTGTATCTAAATAATAATTGAAAGTATCTTAATATAGCATTGCATAAGTACATACGTAATAATGTTTTATTTTAACGGTCACTATTTCTGAAGAAAAAAATATTTAAATAGTAATTATAAAAGAAATATAATAATGTTTGTGTTTTTAAAAATGTTACGAACCGTTTATGTTGAATAAAAACAAACGTTCGTGGCGTGGGCGTGGTTCCGGTCTATAAATGATTTGGCGGAGAGAAGTGGTGGCTAGAAGTATAAATACCGTATGTTCAGCTTTGGATACATTTTCTTTAACACTTCAACAGTTTAGTGACCGTTATTTTTTTTTTTTTAGCTCGTTTCAATCGAGTGATAACAACTTGTTTTGCTATTACATTTTCGTTTATTAACATTTTGAAAAATGAGCAAAATACCAGCCGTGGGTATAGATTTGGGTACCACTTACTCGTGTGTGGGTGTGTGGCAGCATGGAAAAGTGGAAATTATCGCCAATGACCAGGGAAATCGGACGACACCTAGCTACGTGGCGTTTACAGACTCAGAAAGGCTGATCGGAGATGCCGCTAAGAGTCAGGTACACAAAGCAGAGACATTATACGTTTTTACATATTAGTTATCGCTAACCTATAACGATATCGATATAAATCATAAAATGTAACTCTCAAAAATACAATGGTTTCTCAACAAACCAATCATGTGTTACGTGTTACACTATACATATCCAGAATCCAAATTAATATTTTAAAACTAGCCGAAATCGTAGCAAATTTTTAATTAAGGACTGAAACCATTAATAATTTTAAAGTATTGTGATGTTAAACAATGATTTGAATCAAACTATATACGTTTATTAATAAATAAATTATTAATTCATTTATAATTATCATTAATATTTTATTATTTTTAAATAGTATCATCAAAATGTACAGATTTATTTCTACGTATAGTAACTCATATTCTTATAAATCAATTATTCTTGAACACTAACTATAATTTCATAAAACGTATATAATACCATTAGTATTTAGTACCTTTTATGCATAATATTATATTCTTGTAAGTTGTAATACATTTTCTATTGAAAATTCAAACTACTCTTAATGATTCGAGTATTTTACTTGATACTAAAGTAAACACTTTCAATACTAAAAATAAATTGTATAATTAGATAGTCCATTTGTTTCATAATAAACAAAAATATGTATAGGCACTTACTAACCTTATATACGTACCATATCTATACTCTTATACAGTGCTTATTATTTGTTTTAAACATAAATCGAAATAATACATACTTCTTATTGATTAAATAATTGGTTTTTAAAATTGTTTATTATATATAATTTTTTTTTAGTAATCAACGTAACATATTTTCTTATTTTATTAAATATTTCTAAAATGTCGATACTTCAACTTCGAATTTTATTTTTTTTATCGATCCACATACTTTATTTTCGCCCGGAATTTCTATAGTAATTTCAATTTTTGTAGTATAACTATATATCATTGTATTAGCTTTAATTATTTTACAAATACATGTATTCGAGATATTTACACTTAGTCGTTTTAAACGTCTTCGAATTTGGCAAACGCGAACGCAAACCCACGTACCTAATTATTCTCACCCACAACGATATTATACAACTGGGCAGATACAAAAATATCCTGATGACACATATGCACTATGCTCCCAGTTTGATTTTATCTGGAAAGTGTTATTTCTAGAATTGCGCGATGTGTAACGGCGTATTTTTGGACTGACTATAAATTATAATGATTATTCATAAAACAAAATCAAAACCATTAGAACGGAATCCTTGGATGGTATTTCCCATTTAGGCCTGTTTACAACCATTCAATTACCAAATCGGGCGTTTGGTGAACATACGCACACACGCTAATAATTGTAGGCACGTCTCTTGTGTGCAATGTGTGTGCCCATAGATGGAGGCGGGCGTTCTGATGATGATGAATCATCCGGATCCATATCTTACTGCGCACGGTCCAATATTTCTCTTTATGATAAATTAAAATAATAATAATAATAATAATAATAATTTCGATTTTAAACATCACTTTAACATGGATATAACACGAATTAATAAATACAGACGGAAACATCTAGAATTGTATACAACACGAAAAAATAAACATAATTATATTATATTCATATCAAATAAACAAAATTATTTTCCTTACTAATATTCTAAATAGAAATTTGCCTAAACAAAACTATATAGTATGAAGGAATTAATATACTAAAAGTCTAAAAATTAAAATATAACTAAATTAAATAAGAAACTTAGATACAAGTAGAAATAACGAGTGTTTGATAATATATTTTATTTTAATTGTCGTTGAGTTATTCAATCCTTATAATATATAAAAATGTTAATGATACTTTTTTCATATGAAAGACACTGTATTATACGAATATATATCGTAGTTACTACATTGTAGTGCATATTCGTGTTGTTTAATATGTTATTAACTATGACATTGTTTATTATTTTAGGTGGCCATGAATCCACGGAATACAGTTTTCGATGCCAAACGTTTAGTAGGTCGTAAATTCGACGATCCAAAAATACAAGAGGATATAAAACATTGGTCGTTCGAAGTGGTTAATGAGGGTAGTTTACCTAAAATAGCCGTTGAATATAAAGGTGAGAGGAAAATATTTGCTCCTGAAGAAATAAGTTCAATGGTGCTTACAAAAATGAAAGAAATCGCTGAAGTTTACCTGGGCGGGAAGGTAAATAGTGTGTTTTTAATTAATTTAATAGTAATAAAAGTTGGTGACGTTTTTCATGTAATATTCAGTTATATGTCTTAGTTATTATACTTAAATGAGTTAGGTACTACAGTACTACACAAAAGTTTGGTTTATTTTAATTTTTAAAAAATTATCAGTCTTCCAATAAAATAATTAACAAAATAATTGAAATTTATTTTTAGAATTATAATAATAGTAATAATAAAAATAATAATAATAACTATGTCTGATATATAAAAAATATTGACTATAATCTTGTATCATTAGTCTTATAAATATTTATTTTATTATTACCTTATTTAGTACATAATATTAATACTTGATTAGTATTATTATGTGTTATAAATGCATAATACATCTAAGTCCGTTATAAGTTATTAATAAAGATGCATGTTTAAAAAAAAAAAATGTCCCCAGATACGTATATAGAGAAGCTAGAAAAATAAACGTTAATTTTACCAAATGCATTGTTTTACACTTCTCTTTAATCATAAACCAGACCACTAATATCGCCATATCGGTTGTATTAAATAATATAATATTCTTTGTAATGGCTAATAACTACATGTATGTACCTTGGTAATTTATTGTACTAGGTCACTGACGCTGTAGTCACTGTACCGGCGTACTTCAACGATTCCCAAAGACAAGCCACTAAAGACGCTGGAGCCATTGCTGGACTTAACGTGTTACGGATAATCAATGAACCCACGGCTGCAGCCTTGGCGTATGGTCTCGACAAGAACCTTAAGGGAGAGAAGAACGTGCTGATATTCGATTTGGGCGGTGGTACGTTCGACGTGTCGATTTTAGCCATCGACGAGGGTTCGTTGTTCGAAGTAAAGTCGACGGCCGGCGACACGCATTTGGGCGGCGAAGACTTTGACAACAGATTGGTGACGCATTTCGTCGAGGAGTTCAAGAGGAAATGCAAAAAAGACATCAGCGGCAACACAAGAGCTCTCCGACGACTGCGAACGGCCTGCGAAAGGGCCAAACGGACGTTGTCGTCGAGCACCGAAGCGTCTCTCGAGATCGACGCCTTGCACGACGGTGTTGATTTTTATTCGAAAATCACCCGGGCTCGATTCGAAGAAATGTGCATGGATTTGTTCCGGTCCACACTTTCTCCTGTTGAAAAAGCACTGGCTGACGCGAAAATGGACAAGAGCAGTATACACGATGTAGTACTCGTTGGGGGTTCGACTAGGATACCAAAAATACAGAAAATGTTACAGGTGATTTTTATCTTTTTTTTTAAACAAACCCCTTTGCGGTAGCGGCAGGACAATATACTGAATCGAAAACATTGAAACACAAATAGTGAAATGATATAATGCTATATATTATACTTAATGTGATCAAGTAAATTATAGTGATTTTTATTGTAGGAAGTAGAAACTAGAAATAATAGTATACATATATTAAAATAATAAAATGTATGATATTTATAACCTATTTATAATTATAATATATACTACATAGAGGTAGGTATTTATTAATGAAATGTGTATATTTGAGCAACATATTTTCACTGAGCCACCGAGGGCTTTTGAGACTGTTAAGAACCACTTATGTAGTTGCCGTATTAATAAATACCTATATATTATCGTTTAAATAATGATAATATTTATTTTAGTTTTGCATTATAACATTTTTAAATTCTGTACAACATATTACCGATTCGAACGAGTAGTATACGTCATATATAGGTACCATAATTATATGACGACAATCAAATTCAACTTTGGTTATATACTGATTATACATATCAAGCCGGTTATTTTAATAATACAATATTTTTTCAAATTATTGATTAACATTTATATCCACAATAATTGTATTCACTATTATGTATACTCGATATACCTATTATATAAAATGTTTATTCACAATTTTTAATTTCGTTGTTTTGTCGTATACAGTCCTGTCATACTGGTTAAGTTGGTAATTATCTCGAAATAATACATATAATCTATTTGCGTTATACTTACAAGTTGTATCATTGCAGGACTTCTTTTGTGGTAAATCTCTAAACCTGTCCATCAATCCTGACGAGGCAGTGGCTTACGGAGCTGCTGTTCAAGCTGCTATTCTCAGCGGCGATACCAGTTCAGCCATTCAAGATGTACTCTTAGTCGATGTCACTCCCCTGTCACTCGGTATTGAGACAGCAGGTGGCGTAATGACCAAACTTGTGGAACGCAATTCTCGCATACCGTGTAAACAACAACAGACATTTACTACATATTCCGACAATCAAGCGGCTGTCACGATCCAGGTGTGCATTTATAATTTATTATACACTTTCTAATTTAAGACTTAGTTGTTGTTCCTTTTTTTTTTTTTTTTTTTGGTCGAGTTAAGTTTTATTATTGTTTTAGGTATTTGAAGGTGAACGAGCAATGACTAAGGACAACAATTTGTTGGGTACATTTAACTTGACAGGAATCCCTCCTGCACCACGTGGTGTCCCAAAAATCGAAGTAACGTTCGATTTGGACGCCAATGGTATTCTCAATGTATCTGCAAAAGAAATCAGCACGGGTAAATCCGAAAGGATTACTATAAAGAACGATAAAGGACGGTTGTCCAAAGAAGATATTGACAAAATGTTGAAGGAAGCGGAGATGTATAGGCAAGAGGACGAAAAACAGAAGGAACGCGTTAGTGCCAGAAACCAATTAGAGAGCTATGCGTTTAGTGTAAAACAAGCGATCGAAGAAGCTGGCTCAAAACTATCAGAGACGGACAAGAAATCGGCATTAGAAAGGTAATAAATTAATTTGATAAATATTATATAATAATATTGTAAAATTATACTAAAATCAAATTTTTATATATTTATGACTGATTTTATAGTTGTAAAGCGGTAATCGCGTGGTTGGAAACAAATACATTAGCCGATAAAGACGAGTTTGAAGATAAATTGAAAACCCTGCAAAAAGAGTGTTCGCCAATCATGACCAAACTACATCAAGCTGGTGCAAAAGGACCAAATGTCGAAGAAGTTGATTAAATCATTTAAATTCTACCTACTTGAAGTGTATTTAATCTTTAATGTGAATTATATGCAATATTGAAACATTTAATGCAATTAATTATTTGTTCACCAAAGATATGTGCTATGCGTAGGTAGTAGGTATTGGGCTATTGAATATTGCAGTTAATATATAATATTATACATTATACATGTATTATTATGTTTTATTTAAACATTGTGTAGAGTAATTTATTTAATACACTGTTTTATTAAAAATACAGATATATACACATATTACAATTTAATATAACATTCAAGTTCAAATTCCACAAAATCAAGAAAGTCTGTTAGTTGTTTCGTAGATGTTGAAAATTTATGAAAAATAAACTTTTATGGCTTAAATTTGAAAATGTATCTAAAGCGGTCCCTCATAAGTAATTTGTACTCGAACTAAAAAGTAATTTTTTCTATAAATATTTTTAGCCCAAATTTGGACAAAATAAGATATTTTTAAAAGAAGAATAACAATTCTAATTATTTTCTTTTTAATTCAAAAATATTTTTGGATTATGGTACTAAATCTATGTACTTATAATATTATATTTTAAATTCACTATAACATTTTTAAAACATTTAGATTAATTTTATTCTATTGCTTATTTGTATCATGTACCTATAATAGGTTACCTATTCACACCATTTCTACGGTAACTTGGTATTGATTCAAAAAATATTAATAACAAATGTCAAATAAATATATTATATATACTAGTATAGTATAATAAATGCATTGTTTTCGGAAAAATCTGACTTAACCAATTATATTACAAATAATAGCAACATAAATATATGAAATAAAATAGTTTTAGAACTTTTAATAAAGTCTGACATACGATTATAGGGCTCAGAATTATTTTTGTATGTAATGATTTAACACATGTATTACAATGACAGAGTACAATCAACTTCAGTGCATCTGAATTGCATGCCAAAAAATAAACATAAATTTTAATGTAAAAATTGCATGTCATCTCTTAGAGGGGTCTGGCCGAATTGTAGGCCATGTACCTCAGGCCACAAATTTATGTATCATGATAAATAAATAAAACAATACTTTTCCGAATTTCTAATATAATAATATGACTTTAATATTACAATATACATATACAATATTATTATTAAATATTTATTATTATGTATTGAAATTATGAAATTTTATGCCCGAAATGTCAAAAAAATCACCAAGTTTTATAATATTATTATTATTATTTTATTTACATATTTTTATATGGTATATTTCAAATAAATAATAATATTATAAATTTTGTTGTTTATTTTTCTAACATTTCGGGCATAAAATATCATAATTTCAATATATAATAATAATAATAAATAACAATAATACATATATAATAATAATATAGACTCTATATTGTCATATTCAAGATCAACGTCGTTTATTAAAATGTTGGAAAAATATTATTTTATTTATTTGCCATGATAAATAAACTTGTGGATGCACGGCATATAATTCGAACAGATCCTTTTAAGAAATGGCATGCGATTTGGACTTTTTTGGCATACAATTCAGATACAGTCAATCAACCATAGGTTCAATCGAAACCTAATAAATAGCAGAGCGTTTACCTGCAGTTTATTTGCCCAAATTCTTTTAATATAAGATCGAAATTTATTCCTAAATCTATACATTATACATAGCATACCCGTCTCGACTCCGCCCAAGATTTTAATAAATAATAACTAATTATTTACTAACTTTATCGGACTAAATTAATGCTAAAACCCTTTCTATGATGTCCTCTTTAATTTAAAAACTGCACGACGAGTGAATAAGTAGTTTCGGAGTTTATCTCGAACATATAGGGTTTTAAAATTTCATGAAATTATTTTCTTGAAATATTTCATTGCAATGAAAAATAAAATACAAATTATTATATCCTTAAGTCTATAATCACGTCAACTTGCAAGTGAACATTTTCAAAAGTTGGTTTATTGGATGAAACAAAGAAAATATGTATAATAAATAATAATAATAATAACCAATAAGGACCCAATTAATAATACAAGTGATGAATATCAAAAATGTATATTGTATATTTTTGCATATTTACGATCAATATTTTCTGTATATAATCATTAATTAATATATTATTTCTAATCAACTATAACCGAACACATTTAAAAAAAGAAAAAATATTTTTCAATATTTCAAAAAGAGTGAAATTTTTAATTTTGAAATATTTCAAATTTAGAACCCTATGAACACACATACAAACGCTAACATTTTGTATATTAGTATAGATTAATTAAATAACTAATTCCATACTAACATTTTAGTATAAACGACCGCCCGGTTCGCCCGCGCCTTGGGCCGCCACTGACATTATGTACTAATGGACTAGTATCTTCGAGTAGTTTTTGATAACTAAACAACATGGTACGGAAAGTATTTTACTTATCGGAACAATTATTTATATCTACTCCCCGATAAAACACACACAAAAGAAAAAAGGTCAGGTTACAGGTAGCTGGAAACCCGCGTGCCGCCGTAATAATATATATAGGTATACAATTTATACGTTTATTTTAATTAATAATAACTAATTATTTATTAATTTTATCGGACTAGATTTTTGCCTATGTCATTCTCTGTGATGTCCTCTTTAATTTAAAAAAAAATGCACGACGATTGAATAAGTAGTTTCGGAGTTTATTCCGAACATACAAACAAATGCTATCATTTTATATATTAGTATAGATAGATGATAATAATAATAAGTGTTTTTTGTTACAAATCTGTAACATGACTAAAATCATTCTTCTAATCGTGATGTAGTTTGTTTTTTTTATTTTAGAGCGAACATCACAAGGCATATTTACGTTTTTTTTTTTAGTACTAAAAAAGCGTCCATACATTTTCCTAAAGACATTTAGCAATTGAATTATAAAAAACGTGTCAAGTCCTCCGTAATGTTATGCATTCATATTTTATGGGAACTATTATTATTTGTAATAAAAACACATCGTATAAGTTCCCTATGTATATATATATATATATTTTTAATTAATTTTATCATTGTTATTATAATTTACTGCATAATGCCTATTAAAAGAAAATATAATCCAGGCCGTTCAACAACGGCTGCTAAATAAAAATGTTCTTATTTAAAACAATAAATAATAATGTGACTATTGATATTACCAATGGAAAAAGGATTAACCGGAAAACCATAGAGGCGCTGAGAAATGTCTGTTTTTCATTATGATACGTTTATTGAACAATTGAACGATTCCATAAATGAAAAATTATCCGAAATTGCAATTATTACTAAGCACTAAAATGGTGAATGTAAAGAATTAATTGCCAGTACTTAGCTTTAAGATTCGACGTATTATTGGAAGAAATTGTTGATACAACTGAACCATTAAAAAGTCTGTTAACACATGAGTGGAGCTGAACCCATTCAGTTAGAGATATATATTTACAAGATACCTGGAACTACACACGTTAAAATGATCGAAGCTGCTTTGATACAATACAATTTATACAATACGAGTATACATACGTGCGTAAATAGGACAAGAAACTAATGATATGTATATATAGTAGTATAAACATGCTTATTTGGTTTTTATGTTGACTCATTGTCAAGAAGTACAATACAAAATAAATGTACTATATACCTATTATGTATTTATGTTACCGTCCAACGATGTAGACAAATCGGCTAGACTTTGTGCTCTGGACAAAGCGGAAGCTTAGTTGGCCACCTTAATCCTTAAACGATTCTCGGATGTGAAAAAAAAAACAATGTATTATGGAAATAATTATTTGTGAACTTTTGGTGTACTAATAATTTAAAAGTGTCTTATATATAACGTTTAATGAAAAAAAAAAATTATCACTTTGTTTCTTTTTAATCGAACAGTAGTGGTTATGCGACGGCGTAAATTTTTAACGCACACCATTGAAGTGAGGGGATGATGAAAAAATGAATACCATACACAGTTTCAACCCGCGTTTAAAATTATTTGACTTTTTTTATTCCGCAAAAAATAACATCTTGTAGCTCGTTTTAAATATTTTTTAGTATTATTACACCGATCAACGCAAGTGGGTTTAAAATTATTTTACTAATAAACAACCACCGCTTTAAGCTCGTAAATTGTTTGCTTGTTTATCGACTGTGAATGAATTAAATCGCGCGCGATCATCGTATGACACATCATCAATTTTTAAGTAAATTATGCCATTGATATTAGAATGTATGATATACTTTTATTTTACGCGTTATTATATTTTATGAATATTAATTATTGACTATTAGTAATTACGACGACATATTGTACATTTTTCATCGGCTCATCTCTAATGATATTTTTATTTAAACAGTAAAACGTGCAAGATTATATTTAAATACAAAAAGGGACAAGATTTCTCTTCTGCATACATGCGTGCGCTGGTGTTCAGAAAGTTGGCTAAGTCGAGTGAACGATTTATTGCACTCATCACGTGGGTACGGGTGTTTTTTCCGTCGTGGATTGTACCGATATCTTGTCAATCTGGCGTTTTCGATGAACGATTTATTACGCCTATCAAGTGGGTAGCGTTTCTCTTCAGTGCGAGTGTGTCGATATCTTGTCAAGCTGTTGTTTTCAGCGAACGATTTGTCCCACACATAGTACTACTGGTAGGATTTTCGATCAGACTCGTTATCCAGTTACCATCGAGTATACTCGTTTTATTATAACAAATAACGTTCATAAAGCCCAAAACGTTTTTTTCGTATTTTCTCAGTTATATATAATAATGCATGTGTTTTTTTACAATCCGTGCCTCTATGTCTGTATACGTATAGATACACAAATATTGAAATATATTTGTACAATTGACACAATTCAAACTTAATAAACATAAAACAATATATACATATATCTAACTAAATGTATGTACGACGTATCATCTACGAATGACATATCTGAGTCTTTATTTTTCTTGTAAACTAAAAAAGAAAAAGATCCGTATAGAAAACGATAGGTTTGTAAACAAAACAGTTAAAAATAATCGTGATTCAAAAAGTAATTGAAGTTTTAACATTTATAGGTACGCATAATAACGATTTACATTAGGTATTATAATGTTGTAATTGAAAAATAATAAAAATTATAAACTATTTAAAGTTGAAACATTATTCTTCTATTGCCTACTTAAATCATTATTTTCTATACACAACGATATTTTCAAAATATTTAGACTATATTTTTATGTTATTTATATATGCATTTAAAAATTTTGATCTTTTTGAAAAGTTATAATGCTTGTCGCTATAAAGTTTAAAAATCTAATACAAAACCTACACGAATGAGAAAAATGTAGATCTAAAAAAGTATATTGTTATTATAAATTATGAGCGTTTGAAGTTAAAATGTTAACAAAATTCGTCTACATCAAGAAAATGTGTAAATTAGTTTTTAGTTATCAAAATATAATATATTATTATTAATAAGAACTTAAAAGTGTTCGTCATAACACATATAATTATTTAGTATTTATAATTATGTACAATGAAATGTTCAAAATATAAAGATTAATTTTAAACTATTTTTATAAAAAAACTTATTTATATTAAATATAATAGTTCATACAGTACACCATACGTCTTGTTAGTAGATATTTAGGTATAGATAATAATGACTGCTTATGTACGTTGTAAAAAACTTGGAATAATATTTTTATTAAAATAATAATGTAATAATTTTTATATAATCTTTGTAATTTGTTCTTATAAAAACTAAGTTCAACCTTTACCGTTATAATAACTAAAATAAAAATAAATTAAACTAAAACAATATCATTATTGTTTTATTCAAGTAGGTATTGAAACCACGCGTGACATTTTATATAGTTGACGAATTATTTGTAGGTATATATAAGCAAAAAGTAATTTTTATTTTAGATTCTGAACAAAGTGAGGAACGTATTGATTTTACAATGATGTATGTTTTTTTTTTGTGTGTCATCACGTTTTGGAGTAGAAACAAAGTTTACATTTTTGACTTCAAAAATTAAATTTTCTTGAAATTTCCTTTTCAACTAGTTAGTACTTGGAAGAGGGGGGTTAAAAGTAAAAATTTCCTATAGTTTTCGAAAGCATTAGGAAAAACCCTAAAAAAGTAACGGAAAAATGGGAATTTTTAACGTGTGTGAAGTTGACCCCCACTTTGTCTATCGACTTCAAACCTTAGTTATCAGTTTTCGACAAAATCGATTTTTTTTTTATTTTGCTATAACTCAAAAATGAATCATTTTAAATACATGAAATTTTCACTAAATGTTTATATAAGCGTTATCTATTTACGATCAAATTTTCAAAATATTTGTTTTGATTAACGTTTTTTTTGTTAATGTCGTTTTTTCTAGGAACGTAACCTCAACATTAAACGAGGACTTATTGTATTTTGTTAGCGATATTTTATTTTTGTTTATCCGAACTTTCATTTTTCTACTACTGTGAGAAAATAAAAATACATTTTTTGTTTTCAAGCGAGTGACTTCCAAAATATATATAATATATCGCTTTTTGAATCGTGCAGATTATTCAAAACAGCGAATATATTTTACGGTACACCGGCATCTGCTCGTTTCCAAACAAAACACGTATTTTTGTTTTCTCATACTAGTAAAAAAATAAAGGCTCGAATACGCCAAAAAGAAAAACATCACTAACAGAATATTCGGTACGAAACTGTAAATCTGAGTGTCGACATCGGTGTCTTCTCCTGCAGTTTTGTCATAATAACTGCAAATATAATTAAAAATATAATTGAGATATTAATAACCATGATTATATTTTGTCTATTATTCTGATAATTTTTATTTTGGTGATGACTATTATAATGTTGTTTTTTGTCTAACAATAAATATTTTTTTATTTTTTACGGTTGCTCTAATATCAAATCACTTTAAACCGTTCTGGTTACTATTATATAATAACGAAAAAATTGATTAATTTTTGACCAATTTATACAGCAATAAGTTTTGGTTTTGTGTTTAGTTGCACAAATATTACGCGAATAGCGCATTAGTAACACGACTTTTGTGAAGTTTGTGTCGCCCCGCTATAATTTCAATATTATTTTATTTTTATAAAGTTATGAAGACTTGAAGATTTTTCAGTTTTTGTGATAGACAATCTATTTTTTCCAAACAGGTACGGTTTAATTGCATTTCAACCTTATATACCTACAAACTTTTTTTTTATTTATTTTTTAAACGATCTCGACAACCTACAGTCATCTAGAATTTGTATAAGAGACATTCCATTTAGTGGGCCTATTATCATATTAATGCCACCTAGGACCCACTTCCACATTTCTTACCTCTTCAGGTGTAATTGTATAATCAGTGTACGGCCATTAATAATATAATGTAATATACAACAAGCCCGCGGAACGTCTCGTATAATGTGATGTGGTAGCAAACCTGCTGGGCGTTCGCTATAACGTCTGCCGTAACAGTCTCATCCGTCACCGGCCACGGCATACTGTACCGCACCTGTAGTTGCGGATGATGACGATGGTTCAGACAGACATCGCGTATAGCGTCGGGGACCAAACGATCGCGGTGATGTCCTTACTCTGCGGCCGACTGATGGGGCTCGGATCTGTGAGTTCGCCGTTATCTCTGACGGCCAGCCGGGGGCCATCACGACGTGTGAGCGATGTAAAACCGCTCCGTTATGAAACATCAACATCAACAATATTATGATGTTTAAAATTATCATCTAGTTATGTCAACGATTACACGACTGTATAGGAATCACGAAAATATAACAAATATAAAATATTAGTCGTTATAAATGAAAGAGGTAAAATTAAATGTAAAAATTGTAAAGTAAAATAATAGTCAATATAAATGCAATGGCTAGTAAATTACTGCTATAAATTTAAAAGTGAAAAAATTGTTTTAAAAAAACTACATTTTATGCATTATTGCGGGGTGAAGGAATACGTTTTGAACCTCAAAACTTCACAAGAATGATTAGCTGTATTGCCCAAACAATAATATACTAGCATAAAAACGTTAAAAGTCAATTTTATTTTTTTCATATGGGCCACGGTCACCTGTGGGCTGTGGTTAAAACAAAAAAACTAATTTTATGTTGCTTTAAGATTGATGCATATTCGTGAGACAGTCACAAATGGACTAAAACGTCGTACGGAACGCCACGCTACACTTTTAAACAATTATAATTTCGATTATGTGGAAGTTAACCACTAAAGGCCTCAAAAAACCGTTTTTTTTTTTTAAAAAAAAAACTACATATTATGCATTATCGGGGTGATGAAATAAGTTTTGAACTTTAAAAGTTAGCAAGATAGTCTATTTTATTTGTCTCATATGGGCCACGGCCACATGTGAACGTTTTTTTTTAAAAAAAAAAAAACAATTTCACTTCTTTTTAAGTGTGTTAGGTGTTCGCAATACTTCTACAGACAGTGTAGAATGTATAATTGTATAAAGAAACATCGCTCTCTCTTTTAAAGCAGTTTTATATTTCATTGTTTTTATTGTGGTTTGTTGTTGGAATCATTTTTGTTTGCTTTAAAATTTGGCACCCTTCGATCACTCATTATTTACTTTGTTTGTTTCGACTTAAATTATTTGTGTGTATATAAAATATTATTGAATTACAGAAATTTGAGGAGTAGAACTAATAAATATAACTTCAAATCCGTATAGATCAGTTAAAATATGTTTATAATTCATTGTAAAATGTCATTATTATTGATATGATTTATCAATATGTATTATTATTTGACAATATAAACAATCAACGTTATGAAAAACTGTTTTCTTTAATTCAAGATCAATAACTATTTTCTACTGTAATACTGTGTACTAAATCCTGCGCATCAACCAAGATTAAATTCTGCTTCATTTCAAACGTCCCAAAATAGTATATTTACCTACTGCCATGGATTCTCGATTATGTATTTACGAACTTATTTTATAAACCTATATATAATATAGTACTTAAACACAACAATATAAAAAAAAATATTGTATTTACAAAAAAAATAAATTACAAATTATAATATCAATTAATCAACAACAGCCATTTTTAACTGGTTTTTTTAATTTTTTTAATTTTTTTTTCATTGACATAAAGGCTTCAATTACAAAGATTATCAGCCTATAGTTACAAAAAATTATAGTTTTACGATATAAAAAAAGACATTATCTTATAATTGTAGGGGTACAATGTAAAAATTGTAATATTTACAGTTTTGTATCTAAATCTATTTTTTTGAAAAATTTAAAAATGTTGACGGAATTATGTTGACTGAGGGCTTTTTCAAGTGACCTTGAATTATTGAGAAGACAACGTGCGGTTGAGTATTTGGGGCAAATCATAATGATGTGTTTCATTGTAAGGGAAGTTTTACATGTGTCACACGAGGGAGGAGGACTCCTTGGCTATCAAATATGAGTGAGTGATATGGGAATGACCTAATCTGGCTCCGTTTATAATTATTTGTTTTTTCCTGGTTGCGTTCTCAGGATATGCCCATTTGGACATAGTTTTTTTGATGTTTCTGAGATTTTTGCTGACGGGAATTGAATCCCAGTGATTTCGCCATGTTTTTTTTTATAATCCGTTTTGGGCTTCATTTGTAAGATCTCTATTTGGGATTTTATTTATGAGGTTGTGGATGTAACCGCTGCATTCGCCATTTGGTCAGATTTTTCATTCCCGGGGATACCTATGTGAGAAGGGACCCACATAAACTTAATATTGTTTTTCGATGAAGAAATGAGGTCATTGGTTAATTGGATTACTTCATTTTGAGGGTGATGATCTTGTAGTGAGACCAGGGCACTGAGAGAGTCGCTTATTATGAGAGTATAATTGTAGTCTGATTGGATGGCGAATTGGACTGCCAAGTATAACGCATAGGATTTCGCTGTGAAAATGCTGGAGAATTACGGAAGACGAAAAGTTTTTTTTAATTATTAGGGTAATTATTTTAATATTATAACATACCTATTTTATGGTTGCGTATGACCAACAAAAATATAATACCAGTTTTAATCATTTATTCAATTTTAACAAGCTTGGTGAGCGTTTATAGCTTTTTTTAGATTACTTTAGTCACGTAGATACAAAACTGTCCATTGATAGTTCCATAATGTTCTCTTATAATATTTTCTAAATCCAAACTGTCGTTGAACCAAATTCAATAATTTATTGGAATATAGGAAACCTTCTTGCCTAATTGTTCAAAAAAAAAATTCTTTTAATTTATTGATAATTAGTGACATCAGTCTATTATTATTAGGTAACTATAAATAATCATGTAAAATATTATTAATTTGCATATTTAGTATTTTTATTGTTTTTTTATTTTTAATTTTCACATTATCAAATAGTAATAAGTATTAACTATCGAGAAATACTGATTTATAAGCATAGGTATAGGTATATCACATATATTATTAATCATATCAAATATGAACAATATAAAAGTATTTTGAGTGGACAATTTTTTTGTTGTTGACATGATTATAATATTAGTTATTACTATATAGTAAGTATTTACTGTACTAAAATTATAATCGGATTGGTATTAATATTATGCTTAATATGTATAATATGATTTAATAATGTATGCGATACTCGTATTATAGTAACATCAACAAACAATAATATATAGACCAAAATCGACTTTTGGAGAGAAATAAATTGGTTTCGTATATCAATAATTGTATAGCCAGGAACTGATACCAAACACATTTTAAGATATAAATTAGAAAAAAATTATGATGTATCTGTTTTGAAATAAAACTGACGTTTGCACTATTTTTCCGTAACCTTGAACGTTTCCGAAGTGCCAAAATATCTTCCGAGCCTGCCCCCTCCAAAATTTTTGAAATACCCAAAGTGTCTAATGCGGTAAAGCCCTGGTGTAGTGTTTTCAGGTATTGTCCATTTAATTTCTGCAACGCTGCTGGCCCAAAACCACGAAACTGTTTTCCATATGAATCTATGGCAAAAAAAACCGCACATATCGTTAAATAGATGCAAAACTATGAAACAAACGCGTTCATGATGGTCTTACTCGGTTTCCCAATTGGCGTCCGTAGCGACGACGTCCCATTTGAAATCGTCCGTGAGCCGTTCAACTGTCAAAAACGTCATTTCCAACATGGGGTTGTTTCGAGGATTGCCGGAAACCTGGAGACGAGAAAAAAATGTAAACGAAGATTGTGGTTTAGTTAATTGCAATTCTAAATATACCTCTCATCTAAATCAAATATTTAATTCTTTATCGGGTTCATTTTATATATAGATAATATTTTATCATTCAATATATAGTCATATTGCTACTTGTTATATTCAATGAACACTGATCCAATAATATTCAATTAATCGATAGCTAAGAGCATTTATCTGTTATAAGTGTTATATTTATTTCGTTTAAAAAAAGTTGGTCAATTTTACAATTATTTTGAATATTTAATACTACGTATTAAAAACTTAGCGTATTATTTAAATTGTATCTCCTAAAACGTCTAACCATGAATAATAATAATGATCATTATTGACGGAAAATTAAGTCTAATTTATAATTTGATGTATACTGAGACAATAATTAAAAATTACATACATTTATAGTACCTTAGTATAATATTATTAAGTATTTTCTAATTTGAATCTACAGTGAGTTATAATATATATGAATATAATAAAAGAAAACTAAAACAGATAAAAACGAAATTACAATGAGAACTCGGCAAATGATATATTGAAAAAATCAAAATCTGTTTCAGTATTTTCTATTATCCTAGAACCATTCATTTCATTGCGAATGGTTTTAAGTGATGTTTCGTTATATTAATAAAATATAATGAAAAATGTTGACCTGATTTTATTATATATTTGTTTTAAAGTTTATAAGTTCAAGTAACAGGAAAGTCAATTAAATTTTTAAATTGTTATTATTTAAATAAGAATTTGAATACATTTTTGTTTTATATTTATTTAAGTTTAGCTTGATTATAAAATCCTTTAATACCCATATAATTTAAAATGTAAAACTCTTTTTATGCTAAATTTTGACGAAAGAAACTTAAAAAAGTTATTTCGTATTTTAAATAATCTATCTAATTGATTTTAAAAATTTCAATTCCATATAAGAAATGAACGTATGAACAATTGTTCTGAAAGTCCACAAGTACATTTTAATAAACCGTTTTATTACTATTTTAAAATGCTTTATTCTTTATGAATTCTATATGGTCATAGAAAAATAATTTGGAGTCATAATGAATACCAACATTATTAATAGTATTTTATCTTTGTATTAATTAATTATTATTCGAGTAACAGCTATTTATGATGAGGAATTGCTTTTAGTGAAAATGAGACATTAATATAATTATTTTATACGTATACACTATACGCCATTTACAGTTATAATTCAAGTAAATTTTTTCGCAATAGTTTTATATTCTCTAACTTTTTTTTTACTTCCTTTGATATTTTTGCATCATTCGAGAACAGAGACATTAGGTATATTAGAACGAACAACATAATATATATATAAATGTCAACTTAACAACTATCGATGTATCAGAGTCTCGACAAAAATGTAAGCCTATTTTTGCGTCTATGAGATACCGTATTGTAGCAAACACTAAACCAATATCGTATAATTCGTAACTTACAAATTTCGCTTTAACCGTTTGACCCCACCTGGCCGAGTACGGTGGTTGTTCGATACAGTCTCCAAAGCTGTGTCGAGACGTTGGAGTGTCGTACATAGGAGACGGCAGTAGCGACCACACATCGGGTCTCAGGTCGACCGGTTCAGGCCCGGGGCCCAATTTTTTGTCACCACTCAACAACGCCTTGGCCAGTTTTGAGTATTGCTTCAGGTAAATAGGCAATGTGTAAGGCCCGAACAACGTTGACGCACCTTCATAACGCTGTAGCTGTTTAATAATAATATGTTAAATTATTAATCATAGTGAACGAGCTTGTATGTTTTATTTTCTAGCTAATCATAATATTAAATAATAAGTAAGCACTAAATACGGTTCCTAGTTTTGTGGATTAAAATTCTTAATGCATATATTTTTTTAAATTTTTAGTGCATTAGGTTTTACAATTTAATTGTAATATACTAATATTTCATCTGTTAACTACACACACTATACAATGATTTGTTATCAAACACGTATTTTTAATATTTTATGTACATATTATACATTTATAAATTGACTAGGACGTATAAAATAATCCTATTTTAAAGAAATTCAATATAATATAGGTACCTATTAACATTGTTATATACAAGTACAATGCAACTTTATTAACACAACACGCTCATTGTATTAGTACATTAGTTCATTTGTGTGTTTTTAGTGTTTGCGCAGGCGATTTTAAAATAGGACCATACTAGTTTTACTATACAAAAATCAGAGATTTATATTTTTAAATGATTTACATTAGTCACAAAACGTCTCTCTTAAACTCATAGGAAAAGACTATAATGTTTAAATTCGTTTAAACAATATTGTAATATTAATTAAACTTTTAATTAAGTTAAGTTTAATACTAGATTTCTGTGTCATGAGTATAAAAAAAAAAATATAAAATATAGTCTACAGTCCGTACCTTGTATTCTTCGGGTGTAGTTATGTAATCACTATATGTATTGCAAAGTCCCGCGATTACTACAGTACACCAAGAGTTTTTGCAAAGGACATCGCGAATAGCTTTTCTCACGCGTCTCCCCGACATAGTTGTAAACTCGCCCGGGACACAAGCTATGACCAATTGTCCGATAACTGCTAATTGAGTGGAAACTATTTTCGGTGACCAAGCCAGTGGATAATTAAACTGAAACAAAAATACATCCGAAAAACTAGTATAACAGTCCAATGGCTGTTATAATATATATATTTATAACATCGCCGTCGTATTTGGTTTCACTAACTTCTCCGGTCGATATCAAAATTGATTTTTCCGCGTGGCATTTAACTTGTTCTGGACTAGGCTTGGGCACGAAATTCGTCACTATATCCCATAGGGGATTGTTCGAAGATTTGGAGCCGGCTTCAAACGAGAACAAACCTGGTCCGTCGATGGTACCCGATGAAAACGTATGACCCATCGCAGGCTTACACCCCTTTCCTTTGATCGTCTGTCCTCCGGGCGTCGTATAATCTACTTCTTCCGTGGTCATGTCCACGAACTGGTGTATCGCATTAATCGGTCCTTTGATCTCAGTGATAGGTTCTCCGACCATCAGTTCCTGAAATAGATGTAATATAAAGTCATATACACGATTAGAGCTGAGGACTATTCTGCGAATTAATTACATGCATTTTTAATTATTACGAATAAAACGAGTTCGAAATTAGTATTTAATAATATTCAAGTAAATTAAATCAATATCCATACATATAGAAAAAAAAAATAATAAACTCACATATGCTCTGTCGAACAGTTGTTGAGCGATTATTCTAGTGCTCTCTTTCATGTCGTCGCCCGGTCCGGATGCCACGCACAGTTCGTTTGCGTCACACGAAGGCCCGGGAATATCGCAAGGTTTTCCCGATTTCTGGCATCGAGGACCTTTGATATTGGGAGTCACGTCTCCCAGGTTGGACGAAGCGAACGCCGCGACAAAACGTCCCTGTAAAACGACGCGTGTCATTTAAAAAATATATATATATATATATATATAATCGGCTCTATGCGCCCAGAACCTGCGAGTCGGCATCTCGACACTCACTTTACCGATGAAACTTTCGGGGTTCATCTTTTGCTCGAACAACACCGATGCGTATCCGACGTTGTCCGACGAAACGAGCCTGTTGGTGTTGTTCATGCTGGTCGCATGCACCGCGTACCAGTTGATCACGCCCAGCGGCATGCCCGACTCGCTCTCAAACCTCAGCTGTACCATGGTCTTGTCGACGTTATGTTCGTATCTATACATCACATTCAGTTCAAAAACGAAACGGGCCGGTTAATATCATTACAATAGGTATACTTAAATAGTACATATTATTTTATACAAAGACGGATCCGGTGCTTAATTTTTTTTTTTTTTTGGAAGGTGGGGGTGGCGGGCAGGATTGCAAAACGATTTATGACATCGTACTGCGATTAGTATGATCATTCGTATTATATATTTATATATATATATCGACATTTAATAATGACATAAAAGTTGAATAGTTTCACCGAATTAAACAGCTACCTACATTAACACTATGACAATTTATCATGTGAATGTAGTAAACTAAATTACCATATATTATATACTAATAGACATGTGAATATTTTTTAATTAACACCATTTAGCATAAACCAATATTTAAATTTTATACAAAAAATTCTAAACTACGTTTATGCTTATGTGCAAATTGGTTTATTTATTTATTTATTTTTATTCATGGTACAGCTTCAACTGCTAAGGTTATTAGCTTGCAACAGAAATGAAAGTTTTTGGTTAGAAATGTTACAATGGTTTCTTAAATTATTTTTACACATGAGTTTGTTTTTGTTAGGTATAAATTTACAATAGATCCTTAGATTAGGTTGTACATGTCAATTTGTTTAAGGAATGAAATTATTTTGTTGGTGTTGTCATGGGTTGGGTTGAGGGCTTCGAAGAGGTTATCGGGCAATTCTAGTCTTTTTCTGGTATCCGTATGGTTACGACATTGGACGAGGAGGTGCTTGACTGTGAGAGGTTCTCCGCAGGTTTGGTACATTGCAAATTCTTCTCGGCGCATAAGATGTCCATGGAACATCTTTGAGTGACCAATTAGTAGTCTGTTGATAACTACTTCATCTTTGCGATTAGAGGTATGGGGTTTGAGCCAGTATACGGTAGTATTTTTAATTTTTTTATTGGGTGTAAGCTACCATTAGGATTCCCATACATTGGTACAAAAGGTGCTGACATTCCTATGGATGTTAATGAGTGAGGAAAATTGGTTTATTATGTATATTAATAAATAATTATTGCGTTAAAATATTTAAATTTAATTCCCAGTGCACATTAAGCAAATAAGTCGAGTTTCGTCATCATGCCAGAACAGTTAATATAACTATAATAGAGAAACATAATTATCACTGGTGTAGGTACTATTGTTAGAGTGAAAAACTTCATTCTGAAAATTGTTATTTTATAAAAAAAATACGCGTATATAATGAAAATGCCCCAATCCACCTTCCGTAGTAGTTGGTAAATTAGGCGCTTATACAGAGTGATTTATTTACCATAAAACACTCATTATTTCAAAAAGTATTCATGTTTTTAATTTCCTGAATATTTTGATACATAAAAATCAAATTTAGGATGAGTAGTTTATGAATTATAAGTATTTAAAGTTTAGATGCGCGGAGTAGAGTGGTACGGGGTTACCTCGCAAAATGTCGGTCCACTACACTACTTGTCTAAACTTTAAATAAGAATAACTCATTAACTACTCGCCCTAAATTCGAATTTTATGTATCAAAATACTCAGAAAATTATTCTGCTTTGGAATAGGAAATTAAAACTCTATGTATTCAAAAAAGTAAAAAACTTAAAAAAAATATAAGGATAAAAAATATTTAAAAATATAATTTTTTTAATAAAAATGTTTTTTTTAACAACTTGAAACTATGTAAAAAAATATTTTCAAAAACATGAATACTTTTTGAAATAATGAGTGTTTTATGGTAAATGTATCACCTTGTATACTGTCCAACAGTAAACGCCTATTACCTTCAAATGTTATTTTTTACTAAAATGCTTAGTAAATAATAACTGCATACCATAAAAATACTAATAACATTTAACAGTAATATTATTATACTACGTATCTGTGTATTGGTACCTACGAGTATATGATGCCATTGCATGACGTATAGTATGAAATAAAATACTACTTACTGCGCGCGTTCGGCTTCCGGATTTAATAAATATGACTGAGGACTTCTACTCATCGATATCCCATTTAGTTCACCTTTATTAATAAATATACGTCCGTAATCTAATTTGTCGTGGGCTCGTAGAATACTCTATTTATAAAAATCATCAGTGTAAGTATACAAAATCTTTTTTTATAAAAAGACCGCTTTAAAAATTATAAATGCCGTCTTTCCATAGATTTATAATTTATATTGATGTGTATTCAATTTTTCTAGTAACAATAATCACATCAAAGCCGAATCGTGACAAAAATCTTTAATTTTTAGTACGCGCAAATCGAATACAGATATTATAATGAAAAATTCAAATTATTTTTTTTTATTCAAGGTGTATATCAAAGGGAACGATAAAAAATCAAGCAAAGTATGTTTTGTTTTTTCTTGAAATGTAAACTACTTAGAAACAAATATGGGTGTTTAACAAATACGCTTATGATAATCGAAATATTACTTGTTTTTATATCAAACTTACCAATGTAATACCTTTTACTAAACAGTTTAAGGTTTGTTGAACATAACCCATTGTGCTCAAGTCAAACAGCATATGTAACATATAACCTCCCGGCGTAGAGTGTGTGTGCGTAGACGAAAGCATAAGGTTATTCGTGTCGTACAATCCTGGTAACTTCTCGTTCAATTTTTTCAGTACCTTCAAATCGCATTCGTCGTTTGATTACATTGCAATATATTTCATCATCAAACTATTACGACAGTATCATATTTAGTAGATTCTCGAATAGAAAAGAAAAACAGTTGTTAAAATAATCGAGTTATTTTAATAAACATGACAAGAAATAATAGTAAATAGAATAATAAGGTGTACTGCAAATATAAAATGTATTTTTATTTTAAATACTTTTTGATACTAAGCGGAGCGATACATTTCTTGGTTTAACAATATTGTGTGAGTTTTAATAAATATATATAAATATTTTTTTTTCATATGTTTTAACGTAGTAAAAATTTTTCAATTTCAATTTAAAGTACCTACATGGTTTCTTGTAGGAAATTGAACATAATAGATACTTTTGTTTTCGACGGGGGTTGACAAAAATTATCAAAAAATAAAAAACAAGAGATTTTAATTCGAAATCTAAATGATCTATGATATGATATTACAAAGTATTAGATCAGGAAAGTTCGGTTTGGATGTAAACCATCATTATTGAACGAAATCCAAAACAACTAATACTATTTTAATTAAAGCGAATTTCGTACACTCCTTGAAAATTAAAAAGTATATGAACTCTTTTGTTTTAATGTATAATATTGAATAAATCATTATATTGAACAAAAATATAGGACATTTAACTTTTTTTTCGAATTTACTATAATATACAAATTGCAAATCTACTGTATTATAATGTATAATGTATTAATGTATTAATATTACATTTTTAACTCACATCTTTCTTTATATGGTCTCCCATCATCGCAGAGTCGATGCTGACAAACGCTGTCCTAGATGTTGAATCTTCAATTAAAAATGCCCTAGAAAATTGTCGCAAATGAATTCCTTCTCCAGTTTGTTCCACTTTTCCGTACCCCAACTATACATAAACATCAAAATAATAAAATAATAAATATAATATTACATATCAACATTGAGTTTAGCGTATAAGTAACGTATACATAATACATTATATAATATTAATAATATTATTATAATGTGTTATCGAAATTTGTATAAAACCTGTTCTAAAGTAAACAAATTCAAGATAATATTATACAATCAACGGTTTAAATAAATTAGGAAATATATATTATAAGTATATAATACCCAAGATATTATATTGTATAGTGATAATTTTATTACAATCTACTAATTACGAATTATTTTTTTAATTCATTTGAAGACGAACAAATCGCCGATGCCACTGTCAAACGAAGAACTACAAGGATAATTAAAAAAATTAGTATTTTCAATTATTAAAATATTTATATTTTATACTAAGGATAATATTTCTTAAATATACTTTTATAAAAATATGAAATAATTGTATAATATTGAAACTAGTATTTATTATGCTTTGAGACAATTTTTACAAAATATTATTGATGTTGATGGACAACTAACGTTTTCAAATTATACCACAGACTTCTTTTATCTTCCAAACCATAATGGATTTATGGACCTATTATTCGTAATATGCAATGTTAAAAAAAATTGAAATAATATACTCGTTCGAATTGTTATTCTGATCGTCAATAATTTCAGAAAAAATATTTACTGAATAATGTACAAATAGAAAATGGGAGTTTTCATTGGAATAACAGAAGTTTGTTTATCTATAGGATATTCCTTAAGTAGCACAAAAATTCTGAACAACTTAAAAATATGATTTTTTTTAAATTTTAGAAATAAGATTTTGAATATCTACATTATTCTTGAAAAAAGAGTGAAAATGGTTGGTGAATCACTCATTATATAATGTATGTACACAAACATATTTTTTAACGTCGAAATAATGATGAAGAATATGAAATCACTATGTAGTGCGTAATATCTATGGTATTTATAAACAAACTAAAAATTAGAAAAACAAATAAAACCAAATTTAATCACGATAAGTTTTCAATTTGTTATTTGATTATAATTTATAACATATGGGTTTTTAATTGCTTTGATACTTGATAACATGTATAAAATACACCTTTGCTAGTTATATTTTTTAGTGCAAGTACAACCTTATGCTTACTATAAGTAAATATAATTTATTTTTATTTCTGTGCTGCCTTTAAAACAATTAATTTGTCGTTGTTTTCCTTTTTATTTCCGTCTCCAATAAATAATTCTTTTAAATTGTCTATTTACTCTTTACTCGAAAAATTACTCACTTAATTGATAACGATTTACTCTTATTTATAAAATACACAATTTTTGAATTGTGTATTTGTGTATTAAGTACTACTCAGTATTTACTCCGATAAACAATTTTAACGATTTTAAATTCTTTTTAATTTTTGAGCAATTGTATCCTATAATTATTATAACATATTTTTGTTTTCTTGCGTTTAACTGACTACTATAATAATTGCAATTGTTTTCAATTTGTTTTTAAAATGACTTATTATAACAATCACTACTTGAGTTTCCGGCGAAAAAGATCATTTTTATAATTGCTTCAATTGTCGGTGTATAGATTGTAATAAAATAAATATAATTTGTTATTTAGCAATATAGTTTCTTATAGTACCTATAGTGACTATTATACCATTTTTATAAACATTAAAAATCATAATAATACTCACAAAAGTAACACCTACTGCAGGTCCAGTTACATCTGCAATTCCGATACCAATTTTGTACAATGAACAGGCTGTTGTGATCCATAACGAAAACACGAATATACATCTAAGTTCTGAAAAAAAAAACAAAATCAATAGGTGTTAAATATTCATTAAACGTATAGATATTATAAATTTAGACTTTTAAGTATAGGTCAAAGAATTAATAGTGTAGATAAATAGCTAATATTAAAATTGTATAGGTAAACTATTTATTTATTTATTTACAATTAGTATAAATAATAAATAACTGATAAACGTATATATTATATTATATTAAAAATAAATGTGATGTTATTATTTTGAAAATAATATTTTTATTGCATTACACAAAGTTTAGGTTTGAGAGAAAAGTAATAAACATAAAAGAGCTTATAAAACGCTTTATAAAATAATACTCATTAAAACTGTTAAATGTTCATTAATTGTTCGACTTGTTCTGAATACTTGAAGTTTAACCTCTATACGTTACATAATATATAATATAGATTTGAGTGAATTTACTTAAAGTTTTATTGTCTCATGTTTGAAATTTGAAGTAATTGAAAAAAATTATATTCTAAGATTTTTTTTTTAATATACAAGTATACAGTTCTAGTATTAGAAGTATAAAATAAGTTATTCTGTGTTATAGGTAATTAAATTTGATAGTATATCATATTTTTATACTGCAAAATATAAGTTAAAATTAATTAGGCACACTTATTCGGATTTTAGATAAATCTTTGACTATAAATCTTGTTTGATTGCAAATTTTTTACGTAAAGATATTTTAATAAACATAATATATCAGACTTTAAATGTTTATGAATATTAATTATTTATATTCTATACTCCATAATATATTAATAATATTTATAATTGTTTTATTAGGTGTATTATCTTTAATAAAATTAAATAACTATGATATGAATTAATTTTTTTGGTGGGGAACAATGTCTAGGTCATTTTATGCGGGATAAATATATATATATATATATATATATATATATATATAAATTAGTTTGCTTGGGTGTGTTATGTGTATGTGTATCATTGCATATTTCAATTATTTTTGCGAGATTTCAATCTTTTCGTTAAATTAATGTTTTATAATGATAGTTCAACAGGAAATATAGGTACATTATTATACTCCATACACGCAATATATTATATATTAAATTTATATATATATATTATACACAATAAACACCTAAAAAATTACACAAAAGATCGTGTGTTATATTTAGTGATAGGTGATACTTTTAAAGTGAAAACTCTAATACAGAGTGTCCCGTGCGCGAGAATTTACCCATTGCGATATCTACTGAAATAATAAAAATACCATAGTTTTGGTTTTTTAATACGATTCACTGTGACAAGAAATACAAATATTTTATATTTTAATTTATTTTAATGTTTTGTTCAAAAAGTTAGAAAACATATTTTTTTTATTTATTTATTTTAAAAATAAATTGAAGATAGCCATTTTTTAGAGTTCACTTTTCTAAAAATATTGACGTTTTAACATTTTAATTTTATTGATGCCTTATTTTTAATATTTTTTTTAGTTTCGAAAAAATTGCGAAATATTTAATACGATAGTGGTAATCATTAAACGTGTAGCCCGCAAGCTCCGTAAGGCCGACGAATGCTTTCAGTGTTTTTCTCGAAACTAAAAAAAATTAAAATGTTGAAACGTTAATATTTTCAAAAAAATTAACTCTAAAAAGTGGTTGGCTTTAATTTATTTTGAAAATATTAGATAAAAATATATCTCTTAACTTTTTTACCAAAACAATAAAATAAATTAAAAAACATTAAATATTTTTAGTTCTTGTCCTTGTGAATTTTATTATAAAACCAGAATTATGGTATTTATATTATTTCAGGAGATATCGCAATGGGTAAATCCTCGCGGGACATCCTGTATATATATATATATATATATATATCATTTAGATTAAATATTTTTTATATTAGACCTATTATACTCATTGTTAAATTATTACTTAAAATATTTTATATTTATATATAATATATCAAATAAATATTTAAAAATATATTCTATTTTAAATAATACAATTAATAATGTAGATTTTTGTTTAAAAATTAAAAGTTTAAAGTAGGTATTGTAAACCAATCACAGAAAGGTGAAAAAGACAATATGAAATTTTAGAATTGTATATTATATATCTATCTCAAATTTTCCAAAAAATATATATGTAGGTACTATAGTTTAAGTATCTATGTATTTTGTTCGATTTATGTATAGTAGTACTGAAATAACAGCTATTGTAGTACTGTTTTACGATAATTACGTTTTCCTGACGAATTATTTGTTAAAATTAAATTTTCTAGATAATAATAATATTTTTAGCATTCTTATAACACACACAAAAAATAAAACATTAATTATTATCGTATTTGATTGCATAATAAATTGGCACACGTGTACATAATATCGATGGCATATTATAATATTATGATAATTTCCTATTTAGATACATGGACATTATTTTGGCTACATCAAATGTTTTAAAGAATAGAAAATTAATAAACTTGTTTGATAGTTGACAGAAAATGATTAAAAGAATGATAGATGAATTATGTTGAAAAAACTGTAAAGTGAAAAATTATCGACTAAAAATATATTAAAAATACAATTTACAGTAATATCAATAATGCCATGGTTTATAGCGTTATTAAAATAATTTATTCAAGGTCTAAGCTTAGTTTTATACATTTTGTATTACTAAGGTCTCTCAAAGCATTTAAGCATTTATAGTTCAATTGTTAAAATATTGTCAATAGCATTAACTAGTTACTTAGTAATGGACAATGCTATGATGTAATCGACTCACTCTAGAGTATTAAACTAAATATTGTTTTACTGCTCCGAAATGACACTAGCTGCCAAGTATATTATTATTTTGTACGGTGTTTGCACTTTTCACCCTACTTAATAGTATCTATATCCGTTCTCTTTAATCTTTTAAACTTCGACCAACATCGTCCGTCTTTAGTTCTCGAACCTTTTTCTATCTAACAAAAATTTCTTTCGTCTATTCATATTATAATATTGCAATTTTCGATCTCTAAATAATTAATTTGTTATTTTTTATCAGATAATAATGCTAATGAGTAAACATTGAAATATTTTTTAAATACATTGAAAACAATTCTAAAAGTGTAATAGAAAATTAAAATCAAACGAATAATGTACTTACTATTATCTTAGAAAACTTTAGATCGATATTTTTCTATGTTAAGTTGAATATAAAAATAAATAATGGTAAATTAACTACCATTACGGTTTATACATTTTATATTGATTTATACTTGGTTTAGCTAAATAAAATTATGGGGATGTCATTAATATTGGCCTTTGCCAACATCCAATCAAAACTTAAATTAATTATACATTTTGATTCAATTAAAGTATAAAACAGTTTACAAATAATAATCACTCTGAGAAATTTAAATCAAAATAATTTCATATTAACTTTTAAAAGTACAAAGCTTATAGACACATAATCAACGTGAAATAAGATGAAAGCATTAAATCATTTTTGAATACTATGTCATTAAAAAGTTTTTATAAATAATGAAACACATTTAAGTACAATTATTTTACGTGATTAACAAATTAACGTTAACAAATTGGCGTTGAAAGAATTTTTACAAACATGTTATACTTTGTAGAATTCAGCTTTAAGTTCTAAAAAATCTAAATCATAATAAATTATAATTTACCATATTTAAATATATTCTATCTTTTATCATACTGGTTAGAAATCAAATGCTACCATAAATGTAATGACTAAATTTGAACAAATAAATGTCTACTATATAGGCACGGAATAATCACTAATTGATGTAATAATATAATTCATAATAATTCAAATACATAAAACGAGTTATATATTAATTATATTGTATTTCAAATGCCATCATGATCACTGATACCGAGGCAATGGTTATCATAATATAGCTAGTATCAATCTACTTTAAATGTTTTTTTAAAAATATATAGAATTTGATATTTCCAAATTAAAATTATATCAACTTGTAAAATATAAGCGATTTAAAACTGTATTTTGAAATAAACATAATACAATCCTACAAAGATAATTTAATTTGAGAAAAATAAATTCTAATGTCCTTGTCCTTGTGATTTAAAGTATCTGTGTGACGTTACACGTACGTATTAAATGAGTACCTATGTATGTAGGTATTTATAAAAATAAACATACGTATATTCATGGTTATTTTATATTGAATGTAAATGTGCTTGCGAACATGAACATTTTGCACGATGAATTGGGTAGAAGACGATTTCATAGACTTCTGAAATGTTATTATATCATAATAACATTATCGATCGAATTTTCGGTTACAATCGTCATTACTTATTAAATATTTCACCTTAGTTTGAACTGATTGTTTTTTTATTTAATTGCATGTATTACTGTCCATGTCGAATATTTGTCTACTTTTCATTAACTTATAGTATCGCAATTTACGGCCTTAACCTCTTCACAAAACCGGTTGTATAATATAAGAAATGTTTTCTTCGTAGGAATCGTCGGCTAAATGTAGTTTTGTTAATAACATTCCGACACACACACACATAGTTTATTATATAATATATATGTATACTATACAGTACTATATATAGGTATAACATTTGACTCGTAAAGGTATCTTTTTCAAATTTTAATAGCACGATATTTATAGGTACATCTAAGACAGATAAAAAATCGGTCTTCGGTAATTACTAATTTCCAAAATGAAGGTCGTTTGTTGATTTTACTGATGGAGATGGATTTTTTTCATTTTTTTATTTCTCAGAAATTTTATAATATTAAAAACACTAATATAAAAATTAATATGTAACATAAATTAGTAGATACTTATATTCAGAAGAAGACCTAGTACTATATTGTAAACAGTTTTCTTTGAAAAGCATTTTATAAAATAGTGTTTCAAAACTTACGCATTAATTATGTTTTGTACTTAAAAACTAAGAATATCATATTCAGTCTTTTCTGAATTTTAAATCTTTGTAGTTTGAAAAAGTTTGACCAATTTACTTAAGTTTCCATTACGTTTAATTCCCATTGAAAGAAAAAAACGTTATAATTAATATTGAGTCAAATTTAACTTACCTTATAAAGTTATTGTATATAATTAATTGTATACCTGCTGGTAACCCATTTATTAAGCAACATTCATTTTTCTGAGTTGTTTATTGTTTATAAATTTCGATAAACTTAAAGCCGAGTAATACGCAATATGACAAATGGATCACCTGGTGTAGTTATAAAGTCTTAAATAACTTTGAGAAATTAATTACGATAGAATTTAGTCAAACATCAGGTTTTATTTTTAAACATTTCAAACGCGTAAGCTTTCTACAGTGTGGGCTTAAACGTCGTATTTATTAAACCTAAATAATATTCATGGATTTAATTTCGAATTATATGATACTATAAATTTAGTTTAACGTAAATACGTTGAATATTTGTTTATTTTTTGTTTTTGTTTAACCAAGGGCATATGACTGTTATAACAGATCGGAATTTGTGGTATAATATATGACGTTATGCTGGACGTTGAGAGTCAAGTGCTATTGACGGCTAAAAGTTGGTTGTATGGAATTAACAACCAAAGAAATGTAGGTAGGTTCGTGTCCTGTTATTCTAGCTTACTCTAAAATTAGGTAACTAATAATAAAATATAAAAGAAGAAAAAGTGCTTTAATCGACTTACCCATATCTCCGATAATTATTTTCTGCGGTAGGTAGTCCAGTTAAATATTCATGATTTCAATATATTTTTTATTTATTATACAAGACAAGTATTACTATTTTTTTTTCTATTGTCGAAATAGTCGTATTTTAAACACACAGCAGCAGTAACGTGTTATAACGTCGACAGCTAGTTTTGATCTACCATAGCAGTGTCGGCCGGTGATCCGATGATCGATCGGTAGTCGAGTGTGCGAGGTCGACACCCCACTTACAAACACAACAGAACACACGTACACAAATCATGAATTAAACGGTTTGCGCCCATATCACCGATGACATGATGGTATCGTTTGATCCTTTGATACTGTTCGTAGTATACGTAGTGTATTAGTATTATGTAGTCGTATAGAAGATTTTTTAAATACAGTTGAATGGCTTATAAATCACACATATTTAACTGGAACATATTTTACTTCAGTACTTCAGACTGTATTTTATCGATATCGTTTAACTGACCTTGTGATTTTGATTTTTTAAATTCATACCTACCTAAACTAATATTGTTTTTTTTACTATTTATAAACTATTTATTATGGTTTTGTATACGAAATATTATAATATAATGTTACAAATTGTACATTTTTATACGAATGTTTACAGATCTAGTGCCCCTCCCTCAAAAAAAAAAAAAAAATGACTTATATGCATAATAAATATTACATATATATACATATCACAAGTCCATGTAGTTACAGATTGTACCTGACAAATTAAGAACTCACATTTTTCGTTCAGTACAGTATAATACATTTAAAGATGATTTTATTACATTTAGTAAAATTACTACTATCGTGAGTGAATCAATTGAATACTTATATCTATAAGCCCGCTATTTTTTTTCCTTTTGATCAGCACTATATAAACAAACTATAAATTGTATTATTATTAAATTGTATAGTTTTGTATTTCATTATAAACTATAAATATAAATTGAAAAAAAACAATATATTAAATATGAGTATATTTATTTGCATAGAAATAATAAAAATCATATAATTTTGTATTGTCGATCAAATACATACTGGTTGGTAAAATTATTTTTTTCTATTTAATAAGGAACCTACGAAATCACGGTTTATCCATCGACGTATTCATTGGATGATTCGCGTATTGTCCTTTATTTTGAGTGCCAACATGCAATGCACAGAAATCTTGCCTAAACGATTATTAATTGTATAATTTACTATGTATTAATAAAACCCAAATTTCTTAAATTAATGTACCTAAGACCTTCAAAAATCGGATAAAATTATTAATCCTGGTATAATAAACCATATAAATCAGTGATAGGCCAATTCCAGCCCGCCGAGGGTCCATCGACATGGATAGTATATGGCCTGTATAGTATAAAAGTGTCAGGTTTTATAATATTATATGATTCAAAGCTTTAACACAAAATGCATTTTTTCTATAATTCTGGCCCTCCTCTAGAATTTCTTAAACTTTGTGACCTTCCATTAAAAAAGTTTGCCCACCACTGATATAAATCGTTCAAAGCAATTAATATGTATGTACTTAATACCAAATTAACCCAACCAAATATCGCTAATACAATATTGCAAGACTAATAAATTGCCAAAAAAATTGCGTATAGTCAAAATGTAGTCTCGGCATACAAAATCTAATAATTTAAAATGTTTAATATAAATTACTCAAATTTACGTATTATTATAAATTATATTATATTATATTAATATTTAATTGTTACTATTAGAAATGTATATTTAAATTTGTTACCCCGGGGCCACTCCTATTTTAGAGTTAGTTTAGGATTGCTGTATTTGATTTTACAAACGTTTTTCGTATATTTTTATGGAAAAATCTTATCTTTTTCCATGGTCAATCAACAATTTTAATATTCTATTTTGCTGTAAATGAAATATCACACATATTTATACAACGGTCGGCACTCTACGTCTATACAACATGCTTTTATAAAGTAAAATCTAATTCAATGTTACTAATTGAAATGAGTAACATACCAAAACTATTGATTAGCGATAAGTAATAACAACTTTAATTATGGAATATTTGAACAGAAAAATAATGAATGTATTCGCCAATTTAAAACTTGTCATGAAGTTGAAGAAAGATAGATTTTGTCTATCAATCAAGTACGTAATAAACTTGATTATCTTATCATTTAAAAATTTTTATAAGACAAAATGAATAATTATTGAAATTTAACCCTGAAAAAATTGACTATCAAAATACCAAAACGCTATAAATTCAAAACCGATCAAACTTAAACTTATGGCAACCCTGTCTAGGTTAAACAAACTTAGACAGATATTTATATAATTTTTCAATGTTTTTCTATTTTGGTGAAAAAAATATTTAGTTATTACCAAAAAATGTAATCGTTACCTTAAAATTCTTTACATACAATTTTATTTTTGCATTAATAGGACAACATGTATTTAAATATTTAATTATATAGTCATACTAAAGAGCTTTTATTTATTTTATAACTCAACAAATCACGAAATACATGATAATTGTCTAAGGTTTTAAGAATATGCATATGTATATGCTCACAAGCTGTCGTAATGATAACTTTATTAAGCCCGGGGATTAACAGGGAAAAAACAATTTTAAGAAAATTTCAAAAAATGTACTAACTTGTTGAAAATAAATTTAAATTATGTTATACTATATTTGAAAACAAAATACTCATTACAATTTACTGTTCCTTCAGTTACATCTGGTTGGGAAGGGGCAATTGTCAACCATGGCCTATATCTAAATACCAGTTGGGTTACTTTCTGTATTATTTTTAATTTTACAAATAATACTTCCTTTTATTAATTTTAAAATGTCATTATACTATTGGTTATTAATTATCATATATTGTTAGTTAATTATTAAGTATTAATTATACTTGAATTCGGGCTATTTATAAATTATATTTTTATCGCTTTTATTTTTTTTTACTGACGACAAAATTCAGCCCATGCAGTGTTTAACTAGCGATATTATATATTTTTATTGTACCTATTGGTTCCACGATATTTTAAAAGTAATAATTTGGGAATATATACTTAAATTCTTAATACTGTTATCTGTTAGGTAAGTATTTATTTTAGCCATTCTAGGTATAAATATTGTTGCCGAAGCTTGATTGTTTTGCCATAAATGTATTAAATTTATAAATATTATATTATCTTGTTTTTTATTCAATTAATAATTTCATTTATCATAACATTTTATTTTTACTGAGGCATATATATATATATAACTTTAAAACTATAATGCAAATAAGTGCATATTGTAAGAGGTTACAATTTACCAATAAAACAATGGTTTTGATATTTGATGTGTATATTACAATATTATCTATTTTGCTATCAACAATGACGTTGAACATCATACGTAAACTAATTGTATTTATTTAAGTTACATACATGCATAATGCGTGTACTTTCCGTAATAAATGTATACTGTTGATCTGCTTATCTTCATTAAGCAATATTCATTTTATACATCATCAATATATATTTTAACTCAATCAGAAAATTTATCAAAGTAGCTATCTATTTTTATCAAGTATGGACATAATTACTACTAATTAATAATTAGTGATAGGTATGTACCTACCTACTTGTATTATTATTATTACAAATTCACCAAGACGGCAAGACGTGCAATATAATATAATAATAATTATAATACATCATAAAAGAATATTGTAGGTAAAAGGTATCAATCTTTAATAATATTGAAATTGGACGCCATAGAAAGATATTATCTTGTTCAACGACGCATTTAATTTAATAATTCAAATGAGAAATAATTGATGATCACAATAATTAACTTATTTATTGACAATGCTTGATTATTATAGTAACTTAATTATTATTGCCATGAAATCGATAAGAGTTAACATATGAAATATATTAACTTACTCGTCAAATGTAGGTAGGTATAAAAATACATACAATATTTTCAACCTTTTAGCAAAATTAATAAAACAGTATTTTATTTTTCTAAGTACATATTATAAAAGATTAATGCATATTAAAAATAGATCTATGTTATGGCAAGTTTTTATTTTCCTCAAATTGTTTATTTAAAAATAGTCAGGCGCCTGTTTTGCAATCAGAAACGACAAAACAAAGGTATATATCATTGAATTGAAATAATTGGAATAAACTTCTACTTAACCGTCATTTAAACGTATACAATATGAAGCTTATACGGATTTAATATTCAAGTTTTATCATAATGTATAAGATAACTAAAATTTAAAATACGTCTGAATAGGAAGAATTATCAGCTATTAATTACGTAATCTTTGAATAGATATTCTTGTACTGATAATAATTTTAACTTGATAATATCTTTAAAATTGTTTATGGTACGTCTGATACTGCAGGATAATGGTATTAATAATAAGTACAACTACATCAATACATCATTGTCATAATTACTTACAATCAAAATTAACATGACATGGTTACCAAACCATATTCGCCCAACGTTCATCTGTCAGGGATTTTTTTATTATTCTTATTATTATTATAATTATTACTGATTTAGATGGCTTATTCGTATCCCCGCATCGTCAAAATACCATAAGGGGCACTCATATTTATCGATGAGAAATCAATTTGGAGAAACCGTCATTTAAATGTTTAATTAATATAATATATCGTGTCATTTTCCGGTTCAAAATAATATGATATTATTATCAGTCATGATATGACATGAGGTTCCTGAACTCTAGCTACAAAACAGTTAATGTACTCGTTGGGAAACTTTTTTAAAAGTTATACCTAAGTCGTTCACCTCAGAATAGATATGTATACAATTATATACATATATTATATATACACGCAGAATACTTACATATACAACACGATGCATAATAAAATATACTCGTTTGTATCAATATCCCATATTATGTAATTTAAAAATTTATATAATCATCTGAAACACGTATAGTGTATAACATAATAATATATATTATTATTTTAAATCGTACTGCGTGTCCGTGTCACACACTAACGCTGTTACTGTATAGGTATTTTGTTATAACAAAAATATAACTGATATGTAGTCGGGCGTGTACATTATTGTGTTTTTTTTTTTTTTAGAAACCCCGTGTAGGTATTATAGACAGTACATAATTAACAGTAATATAAACACTAAGTATAATAATTATAATTGTGTATTATACAAACATACAGACGCGAATGATTCGAATAAGAAAAGTAAGATGCATATTATATTCACCCATTATAGTACCTCACCACTATATTTTTAGAGTTTTTGGATAATATTTTATAGTATAATTTTACTAATACAAACAAAGCTATATAAATGATCAAGGTAGTACTAAAAAAAATATTAGGCATATAAATTACAAATAATAAGTAAGAAACATCTAAATTAGAAATAGTGAAAATAGCGAAAAGTAAAATAGGTTGTTTGATTGCATTATATTATAAACTAGCTCTTTAGTTCAAATGTCGATGATCTTGACACTACTATAATGTAAACAAAGTTTTGAAGTAATTACGTTTTCCATGATCTAACTGCGTATTTACTTTTCACGAGTTTATTAAACTTTTTATAGTTTGTTTATTTTGTTTGTAGAGTTAATACTTAATAGTGAAGTCACTTAACGTCTCATTTAAAGCACGTTATCCAGATTGAACAGTATAGGTATTAATTATGATATCGTAGAACACATAACATCATTTTCAAACTATATCAGTACCTAGTACTGGATGAAAAACAATGAAACTTCATAAACAAATATAGGTACTTGTAAACAAATACAAATAATATATAGTACTTACATTAATCTTTGTATACATATTTTTTAAGACTGATTGAAATAGATTTATCATGTATACCATAAAGTTATAACATATAATAGTTATAATCAATGAAACTTTATAAATTATGGTAATCAGTATAATTAATAGTTATAAACATTGATTTTATATTTTATTTTCAGTGACCATTTTATATTTTTATACGTAAAATAATATATATATAATATTTTATTTGCCGTCTAGCAACTACCATGCATATTATTTATTTTTATAAAAACAACAACGAAAAAATCAAGAACTATAATTTTTTTTAGAAAAAATGCAATCGACACCAATAACAATTTTGCATTAATTAATTAATTTTAGATATTGTAACTTAAAAATAGGTTGAGGAGAAGAAAAAAATCGTTACAATCCTACAAGCATTATATTTTTTGTATACTAAAATTAGTGTTATAATACAACATCAATGGTGAAGAGAATGGCTACCTTAATCTTTTCAGGAATATAATGCCCTCTTGGTAGAATTTCAGTGAAAAGATTGTTGATGAGAGGATTTGAAAGATTATGCAATAGTTTATGGACATTTTTAGCAAGTTTATAGCCTTTTGTTTTACTTTGGGAATACGGAGGATCAATAGGTACTTATTGATTTGTTTGAGATATAAAAAGTGTATTAAGAATATCGCATAAGGTTTTAATTTAGATTTGTATTTAATTAATAATTAATCGAGATTTTTATGACAAGAACATTAAATTAATTCATATAAGTGTTTTAATTTTGTTAGAGTAACTCGGAATGGATGTTTTTTTTAAAGTAAAACAAAAAAAAAAAACAAACAGAAAAGTTATTCTGCTGTAAAGCCTTATTGAACGTTACTGACATAGATTCCAAATCAAACTATTAATATACATTTGATTCTGTTAGAATATATACAATTATCAATTTGTTTGTTGAACAATTTCAAATATCACTATTAAATACTTTTAAATGTTTATAATTTAGATATTGTAAGCTATATACGAGTATACAAATCTATAATTAATTCGTATAAAACGTTTTTACACAGTCTATAAAATATTTAAAAAAATGTATCATTAAACGGAATATTCAATTTGATGGTAAGTTTATGTACAATTGATCCCACTTAAAAAAAACTCAGTTTATGAATAGGACTAATTAACTATCGTAAATGAAGTTTCGTGAATATTTAGTCTCATGAGCGATTACATTTTAAACTGATATCAACGTTTGGCAAATTATACTGACCCTACATATTGCGGAGAAATGAATATTCTTGACTAATGACCCGCCAATTAAAATTCATGGTTTTTTATGTTAAACAACATTTTAAAGGATTTTTTTTTGTTTCGTATGTTATTTTATTAAATTATAACGGTTTTGATTTAGTAGCTTAAAAATTATGTACATTATTATATCAATTGGTACAAATTTAAATAATATAAGTAAATAAGATACAATATATAATTTCAAATAAAATAATAATAAATTAATAAGGTTTACAATTCTGAGTTATTTTCATCTACATTATAAACTAGTATGATGTTAGTATATTGTAGACATGTTAAGCATAATTTGCTGTCGATAATTGTTAATAAAATAATATGTTATAAATGTTATATTCATAACTTTCAATTAGTATATAATACATTTTTTTTTTTTTAGAAAACTCGCAACTTTATTTACTACAGAATAAAACACGATTTATATAATATAATATGATGAACTAAATATAATGATAAATTAAATAAATACAATAACGGCGAGACTAAAACAAATTTACAATTGATGAAGAAAATATTTGATATCACATCAGGACCAGGATTAGTTTTGTTTTTATATAATAAAAATAACAGAAAACATAACGTTAAGGGGAGGCTGTTCATTCATATATAATCATCATTCATGTATAATTTCATAGACTCAACGATGATGTATCTTTCATATTGGTTTTAATTACCATTTTGTTAAAACTAATATTAATTATAGTACAATTTGTAGTGAGATATTTGTTCCAAAGAAAATAAATATATATATATATATGCAATATCTATCACTATTAACTCATAGATTATTATTTATAGATACTCGTATATGCTTTAGGTTGATCGTAGGAACATGTTAATTTTAACTGATTTCTAGTTACCATTTATGATCACGGGAATATGTTTTCTAAAGTATTGTTCTAGAGTTTCGTCACCTATTTTTCCATTTTAAAAGATATTTTTTTAAATAAATTTATTAGAACTTCGGTTGTAGTTTCTGAGTTTATATCCGACGTAACTGATGATACTGCTGTTGTGGAAAATTAAATAAAATCTTATGTCGTTGTAATATAATAAAAACTAAAAAGCAATTAGAAAAACTAAAAAAATGTGCTTTCAACATTTCTATTATGTGTTTATAATGGTTTTAGATGAAGATTACACAATATTTTATCATGAAAAGAATGTTAAGAAGACTCGTCTTAAAGGAAGACATAATAATGAAAAGCGTAACATTTAGAAATGTTTTAAATTCGTGATATTTCCCTATTTTGTATAATTGTAAATCGTTATTGTTTATCAATGTTAATTATTACTAAGTATTCCCCAATCTTAAAGTCGATTATTCATATTTAATTAGTAGCTTTTCAAATTGTAAAGTTGCGTCTTTATTGTTATGAGATATCTTTTATTTCTTGTTTAAAGATGGCACGCAATACTGGAAACAATAAAAATTATTCTTATTATTTTCTTAATATAAAACAGTTTTAAACATATTTCAATGGTAGCTATTCACTTTTCTTTCTTCATTGAAAATTATAACGTGTGACATTTTTATTTTTAGGGCTCAAAATACATTAGTTTTCTTTTTAAATGTATTCTTTTTGTTTGGTTATAATAATTTAAATCAAACATTTTTTCGTTGTATTTGTACATCAAAACTATAAATCTTATATTAAAAGTTTATAAATAATTACATAAAAAAAAAATGTTTTGGCTTATAATTAACAAAAGTTTACACTATACAGTATACACTATAGAGTATCCACATTCCACAATCTTGAATATTTTATTAAAAGAAGTTGACATCTCCAGGCAAAATTTAAAACGGCGATGTAAAATGTTTAGTTTTTAATATCTATGTAACTCTTTGCAAATTATTTATTCCATTTTAATCTTTTAAAATTATGAGGCTATTGCGTGTAATAGCTATTATAGTTTTATAGTTTTAGTCTTAAGTTCAACTCTATGATTTTTATTCATTTTTATTTTATTTATTTATTAATTTAAATTCTAAATATATCTATACATAATTTTTTCATAGCTTTAGCTTAAAACTATAAGCTTCTATTTTGTAGCTATATAAATATTTTTTTAAATACATTATTTTCGTTAATTTAAATAAAAGATATCATTAATCTGATTATTAGATTCTATAGATATAAACAAACTTTTTTTTTCGATGTACCTAAAGATATTTCAAAAAGTTATATAATTATGAGCTAAATTTAAGTTTAAATAGATTAATATTTCTTTCTAGTTGTAATTGATTGAAAATAAATAATACAAACAAATTGTATAGCAAACATATACTTACATATTTTAAAAATAAAACACAATTTAATATATTTTATTTATTACTTTTGATTTTTTAAATTATTGTTTGTACAATGAACAAAAATTTTAAGTTTTTTGTATTTCAAGTATACTAATTTAATAATATAATTATATGATATATTTATCGTCAATCTGAAATTCATACTCTACTTATTCATAATTAACATAATACAAATTTATATTATACATAATATAAAAATTAATTATAATTTACAATGTATATATAATATGTACTTGTTGAGTATCATTATTATTTGATTTTATTTTTTAAGAAATATTATTGGTTTGGATAATATTCGACGGCGTTTTAGCTAGGCAATTTATGTACTTTCTAAACTAAAAATAAAAATAAATTGGTACGTTTTCTTAATAAATTATTAAACACTGCACACTCCAAACTTTAGATTTCGAATTTTTATAATTTGTGAAATAATTTACTTTTCAATTGAACTTTCAAATAAAAAGTAATAATTGTATTGCTTAATTTCTTTAAGCAGCAATTATTTTAATAAGTATTAACTAATTTGAAAGTAAATGTTACTTAGAACATATCATTAGACAATATATGACAAGCGTTATATAAAAAAAATAATACATTATACAGTTCTATACGGCTTTCTAGTAAAAATATTTAAGCTTGAAAGTTTAAAATTTTAATTACGGTAAAATATATGTCATGAATATCAAAGATATTTTATATTTATATTACTATAATACAAATTATTTCATACATACATCATAATACACACAAACACATAATATACACTGACTCAAACAAATAAAGTTACTCGTATATTTTTTACTATTTTACATTTTAATATATTAAAAAAATATTGACTAATTTTTTTCTTTTTATGAGCACTTAAAATTTTAAAAGCATTCTGTAAATACTATTCTTATCTGAGTTCATGGAACCGCAAAATTACTTTTCAGGTCACTTTGAACCAAATCTGTTAAATCTTAAACAGTTTTGTGTATAAAATGAATTTGGATGTATACTGTATGATTAATCTCGGTGATACTAATTATACATGAAATTAATTTCATTATTTCTTATGTCTCTTACAAATAATAAATGTTTATTCATATATTCATTTTAAATAATATAAAAAAAGTGTAATTTTATTTTATATTATATTAGTTATTACCAACAAGCATTAATATTTTGTGTTGAACAACAAACAAAAACACTCTTCAACAAATATTTATTTTTTTGAATATTTATTACAAACTATAAACAAACTATAATTTGAAAAACAATAATAACATTTTATTATTAAAATTATTACGTTTATTGTTATTGAAATTACTATATTAGTTATTAAAATTTAAAAATATATTATAATTATTATTACAATTTAAAATATTTTTATATTATCTATTATACATAGATCATATAGATCTATTATGTGCATAAATATGTGTATTTATAAATTTATTATAGTATTTTTATATTGCTCTTTATTTTTTCAATTTGTATATATATAATAAATTAATGAAACATCTTTGATGATTTTTTTCAGAATCAAAACACCGAATTTTCTTTTATTGTTAAATAATAATTTATTATTAAAATAAAATCTGGTTTATATTTAAAAAAAAAATATTTTGAACCCATACAATACAAAGGTACATTATGTGCATCTTTCAATTTATTATTTAATCTGTGGTAGATAATAAATTATTAATTAAATATGTTTTTTAATTAATTAATGGTACTTTTTACCTATTATAATACAATCGTGTTTTATATAATTTATTATTGTAATTCAAAACCATTCATAGACATTGGCGTAACTAGGGGGATCTTATAGGGGCATAGCCCCTAATTTTTTTTTATTCTTTAAAATGTAATAATAATATATGTACAAGATAGTGAGATTCACCCTATGCAATATAAATAATATGATGTAGAGAATTTTATTATTGTAACAGAATTACTAATACATTATATTACATTAAATTTTGGTGATTAAAAATGTACAAAAAAAACTTATTCATTATTTTTAATATACCAAGTATCCAGTCTCACTCGTAAAGTTGCTACCTATTGAAAATCAAAATAACCCGACAATCCTCCTATAGTATTTTGGAAAGCATGAAAGTAAGTAAATTAAATTAGGTACTGAAACCCCACCCCAATATTTTAGACCTAATTCCGCCAATGTTCATAGGTCAACAGGTTTAATGCACTAACTTTTCAACATAATACTAACGTGACTATAACGCTGCCCTGAGATGAGGACGTCCTCATGACATAACTGTTTGATAATCACCACTACAACTTAATTACTTTCTAATCACATCATTATTTATGATTAATATTAAATGAATTAAATCTGCTAAAATATTGTTTCTTATAATTTAAAATAATTATTGCTATAATAAATAATTTAATGATATAATGTGTCGATGTAGTATAATTTTTAATTTATTATAAAAGTTATAATGAGAACCATTTTTTAGTATTGAAAATTTTGAGAGGAAACCAAAAAGTCTTGTTGCGTGTATAATATAATATTTGTAGACTACCTATTTCTTTTAATTCAAATAATATTTTCAATTAATAAATGAACAAATAATGTATGTTCAAAAATAAATGTTTATTAATTTAAATTGGGAGTTTCGTCCTTATTATATTATTTCTATAAGTTATTTCTATGCATTTCTGTTAAATAATATATCTTAAAATGTACCCTTAATTAATGAAAATATTAAATCACCCAAATTCAAACATGCCACCGGGAACATTGATGTTTTGGTCTTTTAGGAGTTTACTCCAAAATGCGCCTACGTTAAGTTAAAATTCAACTTAAGTAATTACTCATATAGCATATACTACATATATAGATCTATTTATTCTATATTTTTATAAATATTTCATTAGCTTATAACCACTTCTATAGTTACTTCGGTCCGTTGCCTGAACTTATCATAAGTGTGTATATAGTTTTATATATTATGTTTATTTTGTAATAATTCACTATTTATTGAATAATTTAGATATGAATAAATATGCATTGGGACAAATGTTGAAACGTATTTTATCTCAATATACACAACATACAGCTACCAATCGTACGTAATGAGCGTCTGTAAATATCTGAACTAAAAACCAAATTAATTATCTAAAGGTCGGACGGATCTAATATCGAAACAATTATAAAAAATTGAACACGATGACAAATGTATTATTTTAGTTTTCAACTTATTAGTACAGTAAACGTCTGCAATAATAAATCTACGAAATAGTTTATCCCTTTGTTCGTCTAATTTGACTGGATTGTAATGAAATACTTTTAACGTAATGAATATAATCCAAGTAAGCTAATTTTTAAGTACATTATTATGTTTTATATGAAAAGTTACACGAAGAATAAATTGACTTAATTCTTATTTATTTAGTTAATATAAAATTATTTAAATTAGCGTCGATATTATGTCGTATAATGACTTAAGTTTTAGTTAAGGCCGTGGAAAAACTTCTGCAGATGTTCGTAGATCAAAACCTCTCTTAAATTTCGATTTACTTCCTGGATGAAAAACCACCGGCTATTATTATTTGCAACCTTTCGCATTTAAACCACCAATAAGTTAACCTTGCTAGAAATACGTAAATAACGTTTGTTATATAGAAACTCAAAAAATCAATAGCAAATATTTAATTGAAAATTATCCACAATAGCTTAGAGCGCAATAATGTACATTGTTAAATTATGTAATTGTAATTAAGTTTATGTTGAGTGATCATGGTTATAGATTGCATTTAAATAAAATTTAAGTTAAAATAGTTGTAGGTATACGGGTAATAATTTGTTCATACTATTATGTATAACACAATATTACTATACACAGCAATTCCGTATTGAGAAAATTTGTATTAGGAAACAATAAATTAGATATTACAATAGATTAAAATATAGTAATATTATAGCGGCAGGTACAAATTATTTAGATAAAAATATTTATTTTGTTGTAGGTATATTGAATTAAAGGTAGTAAGTAATAACAAAATGTTTAAAAACACTTATCAATTCAATGTTTTTGTTTAAATGTGTTTAAATATTTCACGATTATGAACAAATTTTAAGAATTTAATTTTAAGACTTTTCTCAGTGATATATTGATAGTTTAAAACATTAACTGTAAAAATACAATGTATGATAAAAATATTTACAATACATAAATTGAAATTTTAATTTTAATTTATTTTGAGAACAAACGGTTTTTGTATTATATATTTTAGTAAGGGCTTGTTTCAATGTTTAAATACATAAACACTCGTATCCATTTCATTTCACATTCGTTATTTGTTTAATTTAACATCAAAGGACTATAATTAGTAAAATATCGGTAAAGGTAAATTTACAAAAATAAACAAAATTAAATACGTATTAATTTTACAAGCTCGATCAACACAATTAATTTTAGTTACATTGTATGATATTATAATACATTGACAAACCATTTTCAAAGATGAATTTAATTAAAAACGAAACGCAGGTAATTAAATCTAGATGATATTGTGTTAATTGTGTTCAGTGGTTCAACGCATGGTTGCCATTGAATAGGTACCTATACTCTGTGTGAAATTATAATTAATAGCACGTAGGTAGAAGTTTAATACCAATGTCACTGAGGGATGTTGAATTTCACATTAGAGTTCAACTCTGGTTTTTATCTTGTCAAAATCATATATATATATATATATATATATAACTATTATTAACAATATAATATACACAGTCATTGGAATTGTTTGATGTAAAATAATCTTAGAAAATACTGTGCTATTATTAATAATAATTTATTTCATGCACAATTATATAACACTCATCAACGCTATATAGATATACGGTTTCTTAAAAGTATTGTTTATACTTTTCTATTTTATATTCATCGTATATTATAAGCTGTCAGATGCATGTGTAGTACGTATAGCTTGGTATACGCGTTTAACAAAACTTTCCTTTACACAAGATCAAACTAGTATAGATATATAATCGTCATTCAATACTGAATGCATTGGTAAGATTCACTTTGATTCTATTTGGGTAAACATAGATAATTGTGGCAAACATTCTATGCTTTTCGCGTTAACAATGACATGGTAAACCATCGGTTTAATTACTACTCACACTGCATGTAACGCGGAGCGTGGATTTTCGATTATTATTCTAACTCATTAATCAGCTAAGTTATAAACTTATACGAATAATCTATAAAGAATTTTTGAAGAGTAATAAATTAGTATAATAATGTTCCAGGCGTCAATACATTATGATATTATTTTATAAATATGGGCATCGATTTTATTTATATCGAGGTAAGCTTGTACAACTCGAACAGCGAACAAATTTGTGAATTATTACAATGCAAAACATGTAATGGCATTATGTTGAAATATGTATGGAATTTAAATCAAATACGTCGTCGTATACGGTTGAAAGTCATTACACTTTCAAGATGTTTTTATCGATCATCAAATATGTTATTAAGGTAATTTTAAGCTTAAGTGAATCAGACAGTGCTGCGAAAACCGGGTGTGCAGAGTGTGCCGCGCACACGGACCTCAAGGTTTACGTACATCTGGGGGCCCCCTGGCCCAACCTGGACCAAACACTACAAATACATAACTAGATTACTCGTAAAAACTTTTTAATATTATTGTTTTTTTTTTTTGTTTCAAAGGATGGTATTAGTGATCTTAAAAAATTACTATGAAAGATCTATCATTATTTATTCTGAATGGAAATCTATCAAATATTTTTCATGATGTATTTACAGATAAAATGATACTTTTCACTATTTACTATGCCAGTCACTTCTGCTTATGCTAAAAGGTCGTTTTCAAAACTACAATTAATAAAAAATTATTTACGTAATACCATGTCACAAAATAGATTATCAAACTTGGCTATATTAAATATTGAAACTGCTTCAAACTGCTGAAATAGATGTAGGCAATAAAATAAAGATTTTTGCAAACGCAAAAGCCAGAAAAATGAATTTTTTACATTAAGAGAATGTTATACCGCATGTGTTGTCTCTGTCTTATTAATGTAGATCATAGCAAATTTGCGTTCAGCAGAATACATTTCATATTTTGTGATGTTAGCTTTAATATTAGAGTAAATTTAGCTAGTATCAAATTTAAAGGTAAGAATATTATCTAGAAAATGTTATATGCTTTTATTGATACTATCATTTACTATCATTATACTATCAAAATTAGTTATAAATATTTTAAAGTTGTAATATTTTACATAGCTATTACTCACTGTAAAATGATAATATCAATAAAAGCATATGACATTTTCTAGTTAATATTCTTACCTTTAAATTTGATAATAACTAAATTTACTCTAATATTAAAGCTAACATCACAAAATGTGTTCTGCTGAACGCAAATTTGCTATAATCTACATTAGTAAGACAAAGACAACACATGCGGGTATAACGACCTCTTAAAACTTATATTTTGTATGATATTGTAATTTTTTAAAATTCAATTAAGGTTATAATATATTGGAGTTATAAAATATTTGTTTAAACAATGACTCCATTGAGTATTTGAGTATGTATACAATATAAACTAAATACTTAGATAGGTACTTCATAAATATGTAGTGTTGTATAATATACAACAGTAATAGGTAATACCTATAGAGTTTTATATTATACATCTACAAACAAATTGATGTATAACGTATTTTAAAACCTAAAAATGTTTATACTTTTAGACTGGGGTATAGACCGTTAGGTTAGGTTAGACCGTTTGGGCGAATCGACCCAAATTATGGTCTATTTGGAAGAATAGATATATACCGTTTGGGCGAGGGTTTATTCAACTAAAAATATTGTTTGGGCGAAGATTATTCAACTAAAAATTAAAAAATACCGTTGTGGGCGGTATGAAAATGCTTAATATATAATATACACTCAACAATTAACTGAACAAAATCATACAAAATATAAATAATTAATAATAAGTCCTGTTAAAAAAAAAATATTGGTATAGATATTACTAATATTAGTACATATATTATGTAGATAGTAATTTATAGACAAAAAGTTATAAATAAAATTACATATAATATAATTAGTACATTTTAAAGTAATCTATTGGCTTTGTATGAAAATGCTAATAATAATATACATTCAACAATTAATTACTTAAATTTTTGATAATAGTGATTAATAATGATTAGCAATAATGTCATCCGTATCTGTCACCAGGTTTTTACTTTGCATATAGGTGAAAATAATTTTACTCGCCCAAACGGAACAAATGATAGTCGCCCAAACAGACTATTATATTTTTGGTTAAAATTATTACCTTTGCCCACACGACCGCCGCCCATAGATTGTAAGACTTACAACAAAAATTAATCTAGGAAGGGACCCAATTTAATTAACGCACACGGGCCCCGTTATTCTGTAGTTGCGGCACTGCAGAAAAATAATCATAAAATTGAATTTATTATTCATATTACTGTAAGACTAGTTATTATATAAATGTTGTTTCTACTCGTTTGATTTGGATTAATGTGTTCTTATATATGTTTGTAATTACTATGTCATATAATATGATGTACATGATTTGACTTTATTTCGTATTAAATTATGATTTCACAATTTCAAAAATATATTATAATATATACTTGTATGATTTATAATTTATATATTTATGAATAATTATTGTAACTAATGAAGATTAAATTACTAAAAAACAAAGGTAAATATTGATGATATATTTAAAAGAAAAATTAACATATTATATTATATAAAAATAATGAAGTTGCATATATCTACTTCGATAATAAATCAAAATATTATTTGTTTTAGTCTCGACAGAAAAAAAAACTAAATCTTACAGGTCATTTGATTTCTCTAGCAAATTTTCGAACACAAACATATCACTCAGCACAATGATAATATAATATTGTTTTAAACGTTTTTCACCGAAAATATTTATATTTTGCTTCCCCTATAACCTTGTCTACAGTGGTCCACCGGTCAAGGTCGATGCAAAATTTATTCAAAACAGATTTTATTATCGAACACACTCCGCGGACCGCGACAACCACTCCAACCACATATATCATAATAACGATGAGATTAACCGTCTCCTCCTACTTGTCCAATTCGCACACGTGGTCTTCGGCGTCCGCAGCGGCTACTATGGTCACCGTCCGTTGGTGCTTCAGTTGAGCTTGAGCGCCGCCGTTCGTGTCTTTCGTATACAGTATGATTCGCACGCGAGAGTCGTACGGACCGTCGTTCGGTTGTCGTAAGTCTAGCCGGCGTGTTCACTCGTCTTTACACTGTTTCAATGAACATATTTTAACCGTAAGTACCTACTATTATTATGCTGTGTCTGATGAAAATTAATAATTTTTTTTTAATTATAAACGATTTGTTTACCTTTTTGGGCCACTAACTTAACGTCATAATAACATAATAAGTACTGTTTGTTAGTGCATTACGTGTTTTTCAGTAGCGTTTATTCATAAATAAAATAAATCTTCATTCAGTGAGCAATAATACTAGGTATGTATTAATTTAATTTAAATGTCTGATCTAATAAATGCAATTAAAAAATGTTTTAAATTTAAAATCAATTTATAAGTATATACTAACATAAAATTATACATTTTATACTTCTGAGTTCTGGGAAACAATTAATGTCAATCGGAAGTTTCTCGCAAATACCTACCATTAAAAGTAAAGTATAGTATTGAATTAGAAATACACAGGGTTGGAAAAAACCCTTTTTTTTAATAATACAAACCAAACGATTTATTTATTTAAAACGTTTTTTTTTTTTTTAAATGGTTTAAGCAATTTATAAAAAACGTTTTTTAATTGTATAACAATATGATTTGTTTTAAATGTAATACATTGGTATATTATAAAGTAACATCACTCTTATAATATCTTAAACTTCATAATTGTATATACCATGATTTACAAATAAAATATATATTTCAAAGAAGAAAATGTTATGTTTTTTTTCAAACGTTTATTTATAAACTATTTTAAACAAAATGTCTTTTATGAAACACATTTCAACCCTGGAAATATGTAATAATCATCAAATCAGGTTTAAAATAAAACTTTGAAAACTATGCAATAATAATAACTATTATTTTTTTTTAACCTAAGTTACATTAATTACATCAGAAAGAAATTTTTGTTTCCTTGGTACAACCTAAAGTTTAAATACAAATCAAGCCAAATTTTTATTTTGATAGGCAATTGAAAAACTGTATTGACTAAAATAATGTGGAGATAAGGATTCATTTTAATGAAAAAATGAATGCCCGTAGAATTTTCATGATTGAATTATATATCAGCTATACTCTCAATTTTATGTTTACAATTATTTATTTGTTTATTTTCATCTTTATTTGCGTTCAATCATAAGTAAACTATACATTTTGATTTTAAAAATTATATTTTTATATTTTCAAATTATTTACCTTTGTCAATTATTTTATTGAATTCTTAATCTGATGATATGTGTTTGATATCTGTAAAATGTATTTCTTTGAAATTGATAATCTATTTTATTTTTAAATTATACAACAAAGCACATTGTTTATATTTTCATCATTTTTAGAGTGCTTATTTATTTATTTATTATATAGTATTACATGTATTTAGTCTTTTAAACCGTTAAGTTTGATTTGAGAATGGATTCAAGCTTTTTCCAAATGATTTAACATCAATTTTCAATAATAAATAAATACTATATATATTTTGTACGTTTTAATTTATTTTAAATACAAATACACTCTACACAAAAAGAAAATTCCTTTTAAATATTAATTTACTAGAGTGCTTATAACATTGACTAAAATACCTAGAATTCTTTCTCTTGTTATAATATTATTATATTATCAATCCTTATTTTAATTTAAATATATTTTAATTAATTGACACAAAATATGCAATAATATAACAAACTTAATAATTGTTTCGTTAAATAATTTGTTTTACATATACGTTATAAATTCGAGTATCGTGTACATTTTTTAAATCGATTTAAATGTATTTATTATTATTATTTTTTAGCTGTATATTTTATATGCTAAATCAATCAATTTAATTACATAATAAATATTTTACCCCATTTCTTAAATTTAAAAAAAAGTTGTGTGTTAATCAGTACACAGAGTAATTTTTTTAGATGTTTAAGATTTTTGTTTTTGTGTAGAACGAGTTATAATATATAATTGCACAAAATGAAGGCATATTTTTATTAATTATAATAATAGTAATTTAATCGGTAACCAGTAGCAACTGTCATAATTAAAAAATATTTGATTTTCGTGAGCCAAAACTAAATTCAAGCGTGAGATATTTTCTTAATCTATAAGAGTTGAAAAAAATAAGTTAAACAATCTCTGAGTCTCAAGAAATCTATTGATATAACTTTTATTGAAAATGGTTGAACAGTCCAGTAGTTTTTCAGTCTATAGACAACAAACAATGGAATATTCATTTATATATATATATATATATATATATATATATATATCATTTCTAGATATTATATAACTATAAAGTATTTTCTCTTTTATTATACTAGGTATTTTTAGATTTAATTAAAGATAAAAAAACTTAAAAATGTAATAAAATCTTATAGCATGACTTAGCATTATTAAAATATCCAAAAATACATAAATACAATTGTGTATCCGAAGTTCAAATTTGGACAAAATTGAATACTTATTTAACAGAAAAATAACTTTTTAGTATTAATTAACGATTTTAGATACTTCGTTTAAATAAAAAAAAATATTAATTTTAGTAAGGTCTTAAAATTTTTTGTTTTAGTAGAGTATTTACAATTTTTTAAAAACAAAGAGATTTTCAAAGATATTGTACAGTTTGTTGATAATAACAATGTAATTACCATACTCAAAACATACTAAACAGCAGAGTAAGTTTTCGGTTTTATAAATTAAATATTTGTTGCATTAAAATTTAGAATAAGAAATGAAGAATACCAAAATCCTATGGACCACAGACTGTGGAAGTGAGTGAAAGTATGATAAAGGAATAAATTCTTATCTGTATAACTTTTTCACTTTTAAATAAGTTCCACAGATACCATTAAATTACATACCTATTCTAAGAGACTAGATCAATTAATTGTTAGTTTTTAAATACTTTTGCTGCCTTTTATAAAATATGAAATAAAATATATACGAATTATTATCACAACCTTAAGCAATATTATATTTTAGTTTGCTTCGTATATTATGTGTTGTTATCATCTAGTTCTCACTAGTGAGAAAATATGTTTACATTTCCAGATTTCTTATATTAAAATAAAAACTTAGTACGTAGTTAATAGTAAAATGGATTGTTAAAATGTTTACTTTTTTCTCAATGAGTTTCTAATGTTATTATTGTGGATATGAATGTTGAATTAATTTTTATAGCTGTTATTGAAAAAAAAATAAAAAAAAAAAAACTTCAAGTATTATACCTAATTTTATCCTTTTTAAATTTATAATTGGTTGATTTTAATTTTTCTGATTTCATTGTATTTATTATGCAGAATGTTTAATTACTATTACTATAAAGTTATTTCAAACATAGATAAAATAGGTAATGCGTGGTTTATTAAAAGACTAATATAAAAAATTTAATAAGATACGAATAATGAAATAAATTCTAATCAATATATTTGAAACAAAATTATTTATTTAGGTATTAAAATATTTCCTTTTTAAAGTTAACTAGATGAGATACTAATTAATAAGTAATATGAACATTTTTGATCACTTCTAAAAGACAGCTTTAAAAAATAAAAATATATAATATATTTTACAACAAATGGACAGATACGTTTCATGTGAGTCACAAATAAATATGTTACACGTAATTTCATCAATCCATTTTCACGAAATTTTGAAGTGAATATTCATAAGCTATAGATCAATGTTTTTGAATGATTAAATTAATTCTTCGATTTTTTAAATCATTGCAATATACCGTAATATAGAAGCTATTACAATATGTTGTATACCTATCTATTTTTTTTATTTTTAACTCGCGTAACGTATGAGGTAACATTTGGTGTATTTTGTTTTCTTTAGTGAACGTTTTGGCAAAATGTTATGAAAATGAATGAAATGAATGAAATGAAAACATTAAATTTATAATAATTCCACAACATATTAACTATTAAAATATCAGTATGACTCATTGTAGTCTTTATACATAAGCAATAAGCAATAGCCACTAAAAATTATAAAATTCAATTTTGATCACTAATTAATATATTTAAGCGTTTAAATTACTTGTAATTAAGTATTGATATTAAAAATGAGCTTAACTTAAGGTTTTAAAAATTAAAAATAAAGTAAATAGTTTATTATTGAATTTGAAATAAGCTAATGAAATATTTCAACTATAATCCATATCATCAATATAAAATATATGCATTTGTACATTCTAAAATAATTGGACATAATAATAATTGGATTATAATTACATTCACTTCCCTCGTACTATTTTTAATTTTTTTATTTTAAATGAATGAATTAAAGTAACTATGTACAGTTATGTAAAGTAATACCATTACATTATGTTATAAGTTCACTTAATACAAATATAAGGTAAATTATATTATGCAACGAGTATAATTTAATATTTTAATATAATAAATCTAGTAAGTATATAATATGTCCCTGCGTGTCACTAATTTCAAATCGCTGTAGGCTGTTATCAAATAAAAATACTAAAATTAATTTTTATGCATAGTTACAATATAATTATTATGACTTATTTCGTCTATTAATCGTAATGGTATTATTTATACGTTCAACCCGTGGATTGTATTTATAAAATGTTTTTACTAATTTATTTTTGTTTTAAAATTACTAAATAATATGTTCCCATAGATAACAGATGAACCAACTACCAAGTGACTAAACCGTCTGTTATACTATACGTCTTTATACTATAGGTAATAAATAAAAATATTATAAATTAAAATACTTATACCTCCTCAAGGATTTATTGTTATTAAAATATATTCAACTAATTAATTTAACTTTTATCATCGATTAAACCACTCTACGAGGTGGTGAAAGAACCTATTTTTTATATTATTATTTAATGTAATATATAATTACGTATTTAAGTTTAAAAAAATATATACTACATCAATATCATAAATCTGCCAACTTTTGATAATCTTTCACTAATAAATTATAGTATTTTTTAAGTAACTATCTGTAAATAATTAATTTTAACGCGAGCTATATATTATTCCAAGCTACATGTGCAACAATATCATAACTTCAATGGTAATGATGCAAATTTTTAAATCTTATACAATGATTTCGAGGTTTGCGACGACAACTCACGGTCGTCTAGGTTTAACATAATAAACCGATTTTATATACAGTTATTAAAATAAATACTCTATAAGAAAAAAAATCATCTCTGGAATCACTTAAATAACTAAACATTGTAATTTACAAAAAAAAAAAAGGAAATTCAATTTGAATTTAAATGTTTTCATTAGATTTCATAATTCTTAGTTAAATTAAAGTACATATCTTTATGGAATATTAAAAGTTCAAACTAGTAATATGTGGACCTACTTAACCTTAGTGCTCCATTTTGATTTGAAATTAAATAAAACAAGCAGCAGACTTAACCTATCCTATAACGACTGTATGTAAACAAATTGTAGTATAACCATGAATGGCAAAGTTTATTTACAGTATTAAATATATACTTATAGTAGAAAATATAATCATAGCATTCAATATGTGCGAACTTGAAATAAATTAAATGAAAACATGAAAGAATATATTTCATTCATTCCGTGATGCACAAATGCGGAAACAAAATTAGTTTGGTATACTTGTGTAATGATTGTGTACGCAAAAAGGTATTCTGAAACACAAAAAAAAATGTCCGTTCCTCATAAGAAAATTCCGTTTTTTATAGGTTACTTACACCGAAATACTGAATTATTCATAATATGATGAAAATATGAATTAAATTTAAAATAACAAACCTAGGTACCGCGTGTACTAACTTAGATTCAAACCCATCCTTTTGTTTGGTTTGTTAACAACTTGCACGTTACCTACTAAATGAAATAACCACATGAAAGAGTTGACCCGAGAATATCAGGAATAATATTATGTTTCTACGTCGTTCATCACTCTTTATTCGAATAATATGTAATTATATGTATACATATTAAGGTACACAGTAGCCTAATTTCAGCGTTTAACAATTCGTTATTATTTTTATTGTCCTCATCCCGAAGGATTTCACACGCACGAGATAGCTATAAAAGAAAATACATAAAAAGTGTTTTAACTTAATTGTTATTTTTACAAAATAACTGTTTATATACAAGATCACCAAAACGTGTGGCATGTATGTACTATACTCAGTTTATAGGTATCTATTCTGTCAAACGAATAGAAAAAAGTCTAAAAATCTTGAATTTATAGATTAAGTTTGTTTTGGTTATTAGCTTCGTGGTATTACTTCATGACGTTTGTACATATCACCTAGTTTATTTAGACGTTTTACCAAGTTTATTTACATTCTTGAGTAGAAAAATTTTAATGAATATTTTTATACAAATAAATTTCTTAAAAAAAATTCGATAATTCAAAACAACCCTTCCACCAAAATTATGGCGACTGGTGGTCACCAAACTGATAGGATCTGCAAGTCAACCACATTTCGGCTTATTATCTTAAACACGAGTACCTATTATTATGTTAAAATTGCTCACTTTTATATGTATATTTAATATAAAAAATTATTTTTTAAGCAAATAATAAATATAACTCTATATATTATACTACTATAATATTTTACTGTACGAAGCGCGAACTTTCACATGTCTGTCAGACGATGATGTGGCATCTTGCGATAAACCGGCTCTATGGGCCATGAAGTCAGACAAACAACTATTTTTAATTTCTAGTATTTCATTGAATAACAATAATAAAATTATTTTCTTTGAGAATAAGCTTAGAATTGAACGTGCTATATATCATGGAATATATTTGTTTTGTCTGTATATATGAACGGGTTCCATGATGTTACATTATAATTTATATTATATATATACAACATAAAATCAACTGAACATTCATCTAAGTTTTTTATATAATATTTTAGTTATACATTAGTCATTGACAATGTTATCTTTTCTCGAACGTGTTACATTTCACGCAAGTTTAACCAAATTTTGGCCGCAATACGTTTTCATAGAAAAAAAAATGATTTTTGTACGATTTTTATGTATTCATTTCGAATTACAGATTCTATTGGTAGACACTAGTGCACTACCTGTATTATGAGCTTGATTGGAGAATAATAAGTTATAAGTTTATAAGCGGTTATATTATTATTCATAATTTAAAAACAACAAGATATTTATGATATTGTAGGTATAAAATGCGTATTTAAATTTTCAATGATAACACAATAATTCAATCAAAAATACCTAAGTTTATTGTTTGAACATAATTATATAGGTAATATTGTTGTTTATACTTACATTTACTATATTTAATTGGATAGTTAAATAAATAAATTATTGTTTAATACATTTCAATGTATCTATTATATAGAATAATATTATTCTATTTAATATTTAAGAATATAAACTGTATACAATATAGTATACGCTGTAATATGCGTAATAATAACATTTTTTTGAATAAGATATATGTTTTCTTTTTATTTATTTATTACGTTTTAGTTATACATTAAATTTTAAATATTTATAGTAAAATATATCTATTAAAGTTATACATTATTATTTAAATATTTTAATACTTTTACTTGTGGAAATTAAAACTTGATACTTATAATGGTTATAAAAAAATTGTATTGTATAGTAATAAAAAAAATTGGTAGATTACGATTATCTAATACCAAAGTAATTAGGTAAAATTTGTTTTATATATTAACCATATAGGTATGAAGACTAATTTTTTCAATCATATATTTATAAATAGAGTGATTCATAAAATGGTCATCCTTATTTGATATTAAGGATACAAACTTTTGTTTCTCAAATGAGAGCCCCACTTACTTATCATCAAGTGGATATTTTTTTTTAATAGATCTAAATCAAAATTCAAATAAATGGTATTTGATTTATTTAACTTTGTATACTGAGAATAATAGTTTCACGGTAATGATATTGAAAATACTTGAATTATGATAACCTGAACATTTCAGCAATTAATATTTTTAAAATAATTCAATTTTAATATTTTATTTCTAGAATTTATTATTAACTGATGATAAACGTTAGATCCAGTATTACACCCTTTTTATATTATTGTAAAAGATTTTTAAAGACATTAATCTTTAGTATACAGATTTGATAACTAAGAAACTACTCATTAAAATGTTGAATTAAATAAGTACATCAAAGTTTTTAAAATGTTCTTCCATTTAAATAATTTACAGTAGAAAAAATGAATTTTTCCTTTGAAAAACACAAGTGTTTGTCATCACAAGGTCATTCTTTAGTAATACAAAAAATTTCAAGAATTATTAATACCTGCAACTTTTTATTAATGTTTTTGTAAGTATATCGTAAATATAATAGTTTAGCTCCATAAAATCTACAAAAATAAATATTTTAAACGTTTGATAAATATAATATTTATATAACCATAATATTTTTATCTGTTATTATAATTATGATAAAATCTTAGAATTTAAAGTTGATTTCTTATTTTATTTTTTATGTAAGTAAGTTCAATTGCAATTGTTTTAAAAGTTTTCGCAGCATTTTTTTTTAATTTTTTTTTTTTCATCGAGTTTTTTGTATAATAAATAATAATAATATTATATTACATGTATATGCTTTAGATATCTAGCTATGGAGTTATTTAATTTTCCTATCGTTACAATAATTACTAACATAAAAATCACTTTCGCTTAACCTATTATCTTATTACTTATTAGTTATTACTTTGTTAGATACTCTTGATACATCAACAAATTGGATGATATTAGTATATCCGTAACTTAATAAATTTGTTATAATTTAAGTTGTGAGTAATTTTATACAGAAAAAAAAACTCTTAATTTTAAATGAAAATACAAAATCTTGTTTAATCCTAACGCGATAAGTTACCTTTCAAACTAACTAAGAAAAAAAATTAATATAAATTTAAGTTGCACACAAGTACTTATACATTTTTCTGATGATACTAATTACCAACAATTAACTATATTATAATATTGTAATTATACACAATACAAAATAATAATTATAAGTAGGTGGTATGTCTGGTATAGTATTCGACTTACTGAAATATTAAATAAAATTGAATATATATTTTTAATTTTAACACCATGTAAAATAGATATATAATTATTTTATAGTATGTTATTTTATCGCAATGTAATAAATTTGACTTTGTGTAGGTACTCATCAAGTTATAAACTACGAGTAAATGACATTTTTTGTATCGTTGAACAATACGACGATATGTATTATACTGTAGGAACGGTTAAATATTACCATCAGTAATTAAAATGACCTATTCAGTAGGCAGCTATTTTTCCTTCAGCTAACCTAACGACTGAAGGTAATAACAAGTTATCAAGCCATAATTTTATTATTAATCAATTAATTATTATTTGTGTTCTTGTGCTAATTTTCAAGCGTATGAAGTAATTTATATAATATTATGTAAATCCATTTTGTAAAATCACACTCGATGTGCACTATTGCAAAGGGTTTTTATTGGATAAAATAGAATTGTACTAAGTATATATCTGTCCTATTTAATTTGAAGTAAAACTATTGAGTGTTTGGTAGCAATATGGTTTTGTTGTTTTGATTTATCATCGTGAATCGTAGATTTGGACAACTACCAAGATTCAGAACTGACAAGACGAAAAGTGATGGACTGGAAAGTTATTATTAAGGTATAGATTTAAGTTGGTTTGGCACAGCCCCATATTTGAATTACATAAGCCTAGATAGAAAATAAAAAAATACTTCACATAGTGTGTATATGTTAATAACATATGTGAGGGGAAACTTTATAACTTTTAATCCACCCCACGCCATCTAAAAAATACAGTTCAGCGCTACTAGGAAATCATAAGTTATGTGCTCGATGGCACGAAAATTTGTCAAAGCAAAAATCAATCAGCTGAAAGTTTTTAGCATTATTTGTTCAAATCACTTTTCTTTTTTATTAAATTGACATATATTAAATGTTATAGATACAAAAGCATTTTATTAACTAACAAAAAAACGTTTTTTTTTTTAAATTTTGTCAACTTTTTTTTAACCTTGATTCTTTGAAATATAAAAAAATATATAAATCATAAAATTAATGTTTTGGGTAGTGAATCGTTACCGTATGTATAGCCATGCTCTAAGGGCAGCTATTACAAGGAAAAATCCCCAACCTTGGCAGTATGTGATTCACGTATAGTAAGTTTACGCGAATAACCTTGGCCGTCAAAACAACTGTTCTTCATTACAGACTTAGGTTGTATATTAATTATGCTTACGTATCATTATTATAAAATGAACACAAACAATAACATTAGGAATAAAAATTAATAACAAAAAATTACGATTTATTAAAAACTAATTTTTAGTTCTAAGACATTTGTCATTGTTTACTAAATAGTTAGTACTTATGTAAATTTAAATATAAACGATTAATATACAAAAAAAAATAGCCTTATTTAATAATTTTGAATTCACGTGAGAAATGAATTGTAATAATATATTAATGGTTACATTCATAAGAAGTCATTAATGTATAAACGTTGTATTTATATTAATATAATATTGCATCTTAATTAATTATAAATTAAAATTAACAATATTAATATTACTTTTGCGTTTCAATATATATATATATATATATATATCAATAATTATTTTAAAGTTACATTTATAACATACCTATTTTACATATAAAAATGTTCAACTTTTTTTTTCTTATAAGTATTATTTAACTAATTTAATATATTGTTGGATTTTTTTTAAAATAGAGTTGAGGAGAATTATTAATAATTTTATAATGGTTTGACTAGAACACGATTGATCTTCAGAGCTTTAAATTGAAAACGTAATATATAGGTACTAGGTAGATACTTAAAAATATTTATTAAAAAAGAAAAAAATATATTATCGATCGAAGGTCCTTTTTTTAAAAATAGAAAAAAGGTCTTTCCCTTTTAGCATGTTCAATAACGTGAATTATTAAATTTTTCGTTGTCATCTGTTTTATCAAATAATAAATACCTACAATACACAAAAAAATTTAAACGTAATTTAATATTGTTTTTAACATAAAATGTATTATTCATTAGATGTGTGTATATATTTTTATTCTTACTGGCTTATGAAATTTTAAATCCACGATCATAAAACAAAAAGTTATAGTATGATAATAACTGCTAGGAATTTTATTCTGTGCGTGGACAATATTGTTGATGTACTTACTTATGTTTAATTTAAATCGTTGTTTTGTGTTTTGAATTGTATTTATTTTTGTAATTTTTTTAAATGTATACATTTATACACTTGTACTATTATTTTAAGTTTATTTATTTGTGTAGGATGATTGTTTATGTATATTTTTAATTTGTTTTGTTTTATGGGATCAATTTTAAACTTCGCCAAACAAACAGATTGAAAAATATAATAGTCGATATAATTATCAGTACTTTGAAGATCAGGGAAAAGTTATTTATTTCAGGTCTACGTAGTATATTATTCAGTGAAAAAAAATAACATTATTTTTTATTCGATAAAACGTTATTTAAAATCTTTAGTTATCTATTAGGTAATAAATAATAATTAAAAATGATACAATATAATTATACGAATGACGTAAATGAGGAAACCGTTCATCAACAGCACTTCTCTTAGTATAAATAAATGTTGTTGTCTTTTTTTATATAAAAGATCAGCTTATAAAAAAAAAATATATTCATTTATCCGATGAGTATAAAATAATATACTTTTGATTAAATTAATGATTAATTTACAAACTAAGAGATTTTACAAAATTAAAATTATTGAGTCTCGAAGGTAACCTTCTAGAAAAGAAGAATTAGTATTGGTACAAATCATTATCCGTTTATCAGTTTGTGACGCATGTAGTTGGTTGTAGAAAGAGAAATATAAAATAGAGTAATAATTTTTGTTCTACATGTATACTGAGAAACCTTAAAACATATCAAAGACAGTAGGATAAATGAGTCCACTTTATCATTCAAAATTCCATTCAAGAAAGACATGTCATGGAACCCCTACGCACAGCAAAATACATCAAACTAAAGAAATTAGCAACCACGGCATAATTATGAGACTCGCAAGAAATTTGCAACATGTGACTAGAAACCAAAATATTTATTCCAAATACACCCGTTTTCTTTTATGCATAGTGGTTGTTTTTCAAAATTGTAGTTAATTTTTTGAAAATTTTACATCCGTGGTAGTTTGTCAGGATAATTACCATTGCATAATATATGTTGTAGGCAGATTACGATTTTTAGTACAGATTAGGTGGTTTTTACCACAACGGACACATCTTGAATGTTTTTTACAGTATATTCTGATGTAACCATTTCGTGAGGTAATATTTAATTTAAATAAATAATAACTAAGTAAAGCTTTTTAAAGTGAATTTATCAGTTGGTCCCATTTCGTTTTTTTTATTATTTTTCGAAAAATTCTTAATAATTTGGTATTTTGGTTTTGATAAATATTGGATGAGGAGTAAGTAACGGGTCATTTAACCGTGTTAATTCCCATTTTCATATTATAATTTTATGATTAACTTTTAAATATATTAGCAGAAAAAAAATGTATGTGTATAATAATTGGTCTTAATTATTTTAGAGAATAAGGATAATCCATCTAAATGACTATGATTTAATTTGGGTGGGACTCTAGTCAAATAAATCAATTATATCTAAATGATAAGTAGAGTTTTCCTTATTAGATTATTATACAACGCGTTGATTTATAATATGAATCGCTGGTAATAATGGCTTTTGTTTTGAGTTTTATTTTCATTTATGACTTATGTTCATTGTAAATATCAATAGTTATATTCGTACGTGTATTTTCATTAATTGAAAAAAATCGTTTTCAAAATCCCCACGTACTGCCAACCGCTGTAAGAAAATTACATAGCTTATAGTTGAAAAAAGTTTAAGTTCAATAATAATTTAAAGTGATATTTATTGAAATATCATTAAAAATATTATAATTGTTTATTAAATTGATTGAAATTATTCCATGTCTCAAATAATAATAATTTAATTCAATATTTTCTAGATTCGAAAAATATGATTTAACGTGAATATAGTTCAAATAATTATTAAATCAAAAATTATTTGAATAATATAATACCTACTATACTAATAACGTTTCCTCCATCTTTCGGTAAGAGTTGCCGATAGTAAAACAATGTATGTTATGTTACCACTGTTTATACGCACGTGCGACAATTACATTCCTTTCTGTCATTAGGCTGATGAACTAACGTCCCACGCTTTATAAATCCTTTAAGCCACAAATTATTATATGCAGCTGCGTTTTTCTGGTTGAAATTACTACATAGCAGCCTGCACCTAACTAGTTACATTATGCCTCCGTGAAATGTATTTTTTTATACACAAAAGTTGAAAAGTATAAGTCATGTCTATATTGTTATCGATGGCTTATATAAATATATAATGAACAGATTATTAATAACCCTCAAACGTATAACAGCGAAAGCTGGACATACCATATCCACCCCTTTAGTTATACATATATATTATATTATACCTTCCTTTCCCTATTATACATTGGAATGTGTAATTCTACATCACAATACATTAAATTATATAGGATAATAAAGCACGTAGCATCTAAACACAATGTCAAAAAATAATAATTTTGATTGCTACACGCTATTATTTTTTTTTTTAACTTTTTTTGTATCACAATATTTCTTAGAAATATTTCTATTTACCTTGAAGAATCAATCACAAATAGTACATAGTTATAATTAGAACTTAATGTACCTATAGATATATGCATATATACAAAAAGGTAATCAAATTCGTATTTTATAATAGGAATTTCTGAACTTGAATTACATTAAGTTTATATTTATAATACAATATTTAAATTAAAGTAATCTACTGTACTGAAATAATAAATGTCATGAATAGTGAACGGATTTAAATTCTCTAAAAGCACAAGAAAAATACGATTTAATGCACTCATAACAGAATTTTTTTGCACTAAAAAAGGCTCTCAAAATTATTTTTAACATTAAAAAAATGTATCTAATTATATACATTTTTATTCTTAGGTATTAGATATTCATATCTTTTTCATCATCTTCTAGTTATCTATTTTCTTTTTACTCTGAAAATTATTTCAAAAAATGAATATACAATTTAGTTAGTTATATTCGTTATACTTTTACCTTGTGTTTCATAATAGCAGTGAATAATCAGGTGCTGCTTAATTTAAATATAATTTCATCAAATCCTATACATATATGATATATGGTTTAAAAACATAAAAAATGCACTAAAAATTTTTAAAAAAATGCAAAATAAAAGTTAGATTTTTAATTCCTTGATGAATGAGATGAACTTTGTGCTTGGAAAGCAATGTTTTCGGACATTCAGAAAAAAATCAAATTTTCATTTTAATTCCTAGCCATGACTTATTATGAGTAATAAATGTAATTTTGTTTGTCAAACTATTAATATACTATTAATATTTTAGGTTACTATTATTATACTTATTTATTGACTATTTTTTTTATTATTTGAATTTGTAGGAACAATAAATAAATCAGCTGTAAGACACTGGTAAACTGTTTTGAATAACATAGCATATAATAATTTTACGTAATTTATATCCTAAATACATCCACACCATTCTTCAGAACGTCGGTAATAATTTACCTGTAATTAACGTTTTATTGACAAAATTAGTGGAACTATTTTTAAAAATATAGAGCGACCCATTCACCTTCTCCACTTAGAGCCAGTTTTGCGTATAGGCACAATAATTTAGTATTTAATTTATAAATATATGTGTGTTATTTTTAAGCAATTGATAGGCATTTTAAGTTTTAGTATTTTTTTAATTTGAATTGATTAATATAATATTTTTCTTTTCTAAGTCAAACGTTTTACTTGGTATAAAAATGAAATACTAGATCCCTTATTAATTGTTCTAAGAGCAATTAAAAATTATCAAAAGTATAAATAATATAATAACAATTTTTTTTATAATAGTTTGAAATTTTCAATTTTATCAAAATTTAAAATATTTATGTAAATCGAAAAAATATTAATCGTAGATGTTCAGTATACAATCAACCAAGCACGTAGATAAGTTTTAGTTTCTAGAAAAATTTATATTAGTGCAGCAAACATCCATTTATGGTTTATTGACGCAAAAAATAATACCAATACTCGAGAGACGTTCATTTACTGTTACTCTTAGGAAATAAGTTCTATATGTCTAAAATTTATATTAAATAAGTTGGTCTTAACAATTTATAAGTGAATCAGGGATACAGTAAAAGTATTAATCTGCAGTTTTCAGTTAATTTGAGTTTATTTTCCAATATGATGATAAATACTGTAGACTTACTGGATTTACTTATCATACACTTAAGTGACAAAAGCTGCATTAAAGAATAAGAGTACTAGCACCATGTATAAAAAAAATGATAAGTAGAGTACTCTGTAACCTTTGACATTAACATTTTTCGATGATTCTAAAACAATACTATACTAGTATACTACGTTTATTTAAATATTTCACATTTTGGGAATTTCGTTTTTAAATTTTTGTTTAATGACTTCTATAAGAATCTTAACATAATAATAAAAAAAGAGATTTTAATTACTCATAAGTAGGCATTTTACGAGTAGTTGGATTATTTAATTTTTAAAAAAAATATAAGCTTATTGTAGCTCGTCCACTCTGAACACCTAATTTTTTAAAGATATATATAATGTAATATAAATGTACAATACAATTTATTTTTTCATCTATATGCATAAAAGTTGCTTATATATACGTAGAATATATTGAATATAAGAAGTATACTCTGTTTTCTTTGTCGATAAAATATACAAAGAAATCAAAATCATTTTCAAAGATAGCTGTTTAACAAATGTACATTATAACTCATTCAGAAGAAAACTCTTATATTCATGGTTTATAAATGATAATAAGTAATAACCAAAATCCATTATAATAGTTATTAGGTATACTATGGGTATATCGTGTATATATGGCTATATCACAGAACAATAAATAACTATGTAGTTGAAGTAAAATAATAATAAACATCCAAGAATTTACAAAAAATAAAGCTTTAAATGTGATTAATCTAGATTTAAATGATGCGTTAACAAATATTGATACTTATTTCTTTATAAAAATTACATTTAATACACGCAAACTGTTACATTCAAAATAAAATAAAAGTATTTTGTACAAAAGTTCAATATTTTAAATAATTTAATGATCTTTAGCAGCACCCAATGTGTTTTTCTTTGATTTATTTTAACGTCATATTTGAATTATTGGAGTTATTGGATTGTTTGTAAATTAAAATAATGTACCTGAAGGTTCAAAAATAATTTATGATTTATCAATTGATACCCGATATTTTATTTGTCCTTTAATTTAATGACTTAATTACTAATATAAATTATTAAAAATTTTAATTTTAAATAGTGTTAAATTATGTAAGCGATGAAAGCTCGACCAATCAGTGCCAAAGTGCTAAGTAGATTATAACATGTTTTTCAAGGTGAGAGTATTCGCGATTTATTTTTGCTAGTTTTGACCTCAAGAGACGATATTTATTTTGTGAATATTGGGTAGTAAAAAGAAAAAACTTTGATTCCAACAGATGGATCAATATCAAATTATTGGCTTAACATCAAAACTCGTTAATTGACCGAATAAAACTGTTAATAGTCATATTGATGTAATGTATATGCCAAGGTCATTGAACCGGTTTAAAAATAACTATTGAAATATTACCTACGTCTTATTTAATCTCACACCAAAAAACTTACTTTGAAGTTATTTTTATTTTTTTTAGTTATATTAGTATGGTCAAAGTGATTTTTATCACATATAAAAATGCAAATATATAGTTTTGGTTATTTATTTTTATAACATTTGAATTATTACGTTATATATAATTGTGCATCTTTATATTAAACCAATTATATAATATACTTTAAACAATTAATAAAACATTGCATTTTTAAAATTATTCTCTGTTGATTCATTCTAATTAGATTTTGAATCATTGTTAACAGTTATATTTACCTATCATCTGTTATCATTGAAAAATTCAATTTTTTTTATTATTCAATTTGATTTGAATTTCTGTTTGATTACATTTTAAATAATAGACTATTTATCTATTTAACTTTAAAAATACCCGTTTGGAGCTTATTAACAATTTATATTAGGTACTAAATTTTTCATAATTTTAATTAAATTCTAAAATCTAATGTTTAGGAAGATAGTTACTTACAGTACGTTCTTAATTGAAATAAATATAATCTAAATTATTTCATTCTGTAATAACATATTTATTAACACTATTATATAATATAGCATACCCGTCTCGGCTCCGCTCAAGATTTTAATTAATAATAACTAATTATTTATTAACTTTATCGGACTAAATGTATGCCTATGTCATTCTCTGTGATGTCCTCTTTAATTTAAAAAAAAACTACACGACGATTGAATAAGTAGTTTCGGAATTTATCCTGGACATACAAACGAACGCTAACATTTTATAATATATTAGTATAGATTAATTAAATAACTAATTCCATATTTACATTTTAGTATAAGCGAAACATTATACAGTGCCGGCCCAAGAAATGGCGCCCTTGCGCCATAATATAGCTTAAATATATAACAATTTATTATTATAAATAAAAATGTAATTATTATACACCGTTTTTATTTCAATTTTTTTTTACTAAAACATCATAAGTTCTTACAATTTTTTGAGCACAAATGTGCTTCCGGCGCCCCTATTCTGGCCCTGTTCGCCAAAGCTTTGGGCCGCCACTGACATTACATACCAATGAACTCGTCTCTTCGAGTGGTTTTTGATAACTAAACAACATGTTACGGAAACTGGAAAGTATTTTACTTATCGGAACAATTATTTATATCTACTCCCCGATAAAACACACACAAAAGAAAAAAGGTCAGGTTACAGGTAGCTGGAAACTCGCGGGCCGCCGTAATAATATATATAGGTATACAATTTATACGTTTATTTTAATTAATAATAACTAATTATTTATTAATTTTATCGGACTAAATTTATGCCTATGTCATTCTCTGTGATGTCCTCTTTAATTTAAAAAAAACTGCACGACGATTGAATAAGCAGTTTCGGAATTTATTCTAAACATACAAACAAACGCTGTCATTTTATATATTGTTATAGATATATTACACTATTTACACTGATGCTAAAATGATGATAACAATCATTTATTAAGTGGTAAAAAATACAGTTAATGTAAAGATGTTTTTTTTTATGACTGCGACGAAGTTTTATTTTTGAAGCCGGCTGTAGCGTTGGAAAATACATTTTTGCGATGAGTTCAGAATGTTTTTTTTCGAAAAGTCCAAGACATCAAAATAACCAATATACATTACGACATGTCGATATGGTTTATCTAATACTAGTTAGAATAAAATGGGTTGGCGAATTTAGACACCGAGAATTACAAGAACAGTTTATTTTGAACTATCGTAATAAGATACAGTGGCGGAGGCATGACAAATAATAGTGTGTACAGATCGTGTTGAAAGTACAGTGTTATACGATAATACTCGAATTGTGTCCACGGTAATATTTCATCTTCGTGTTATATCTTGAAAACGATGTAGCAGAACAGTTATCGCCCTTTTTAAGCTAAAATTAAGATAGTTTTATAATATTTTTATAATTTTGAACATCAAAATAAAGATAACAAAAAAAAAAAAAAATTGCTAATTGAATAATATTTTTTATATTTTAATAATTTTTACATCAGACCGTCGCCTTTACAAAATAAAAAACATTTTTAGAGACTTTTTAGTCAACTTCTACGTGGTGCCTGCTGAGTAATACTGGACCCGATTTGATAAAATACCTCGGGACTCAACTCATGCCGTTTATGAAATTTAGGATCTAATTCAAGGTCATCCTTCAGACTAACTGGCTGACAACGCGAAAACGAAAGTGGTTACATGCGTATGGTATACATATAAATACTCTGGACTGCGGTAAAAGTTATAGGTACCTACATTTTACGACGCGGACAGCGGTCAATGAATTTGTTCCTCGGATGAACCGATCTACGTAGTTTACGTTACATGCGAACAAGTAACCGCAATATTTTTCGTCGACTGGTACTAGAGGAGACCTAACCTTGGTGGCCGCCGACTGTTTTTCTCCGAGTCCAACGCTCGATTCCTAACCAAATGGTTTTCATAGCCGTTTTCGAGTGCGTTTAACGGTTGTGCCACAGTACGAGACGTGCGGCGATATTCTCGACGAAACAAGTCTATAGAATTTTATACGTACATCTTTGCGAGCCTCGTCACTTCCGGTCTGCGTCAGACGTGTTTCCCGAGGACAATGTGTGTCGTGATATACGCACATCAGTTGTGACCTACGCTGTACATTATTCACAAATAAAATATATACATTATTAGATATTATAATACTATTTTTATACGTATGACTCTAATCGTGATTTACCGATTTAAATGTATTGTTGTTGCGCGTAATGTCGAGTTTATACTACTTAATAAAGACTTGTAAAATCCTAAATAAAACTTTGATATAATAGTTGAGTGATCGGCAAGTCTTCAAATACTTAAAAATGATCTCTAAACTTTAAATCTTACTTAAAAATGCTAAAATTCAAAACTTGAATAAATTCAGAATTTAAACATCAAATATGTATCAAGCGTCCTAAAAAAAATCATAAATATACCTTATTAGGTATTATATAAAGATATTTGGGAACTAAAAAAGTATATAGATACTCCTGGTTGGCATTTTTATATTTATATATTTATCGGTGTATTCATGTTATATTTTACGTGACAAAAAAAGTTATTTTGTTGAATATTTTTTTTTTTACTTAACTCATTATTATGCAACGACGAGTCATATAACGTCAAACGACTAAGCCGTTGAGTCCAGACTCTGTGACTGCAAAATACATTGATGATGTGTTCCTTAAATATAATGAAATGTGTTTATTTAGGTTTAGTTTTTCCATTACATTGTATGTTTATAATTATTATTCATTGTCAACAGTTGAAATTTAAAAATACGGGAGAAAAAATGAATAAAATATCACTAAAAAACAAAAATTAAGATTATGTTTTAGAAGCATCTCTATATTAAATATATTAAAATTAAAATAAGTTTTTCACAATTATATTTTTTTTAATTTGTATAATCTACGATTATATTTTCTAATATTAAGCCAAAGCGCTTTGTAAGTTTTATGTGACCTTATTTTATATCTATTGGAAATCTGAACTAATATTACTACGTAAAAGATGTCATTTATTGATTTTTCAATATTCTCCCTAAACGTAAAGAAAACCAATCGAAAAATTGTGGTAATATGTCTATGACCTAAAAATTCAACTCAAAACTAATCGTATTTTATTAAAATCTAAATCAAAAATAAATAAATCAAAATTTATTTACGGGGATTTAAATATTAAAGTACGAATTAGGATAAATTATTTGTATAATTTAATTATACTTTATATTTTTACGTTTCTTATAATTGAATTATTGTAGTTTTTTATGTAAAGAATATTGATACATTAATACTTTATAGTTACTATGATTTATACAAACATTATTTACTACTATAATATTTAACAGATGTTCAAAATATTTATCATTAGTATCGAATTGTTTTAAATATATTTTGTAAATTGCTTCAAATATACAATAATATGCAAAATATATTAGGTTACGCACGTATTTGTAAAAATACGAGTTTTTTAACCGACGATTATTGATGTTTTAAAATGTAAGTTAATTAGGTAAAATATCACATAGACACAATAAAATAAATTTATTAAAAGTATATTATAATAAAAATATTAATAACTATTTGAATTATACATTACATTAAAAATAATTTTATGATAACAAATACTCATATAAACTACAATCATATTGTAAGTCCCATTGAAAACCAATCACTTTCGTATTAAAAACTCAAAAAATTAAAATTATTTGCAATTACATAATTTGTAGTGATCAACAACTTACTTGATTTGGTTTAAGGCCAAAACCAACCCACATTAAGTGAAGTTTAATTATGAAAAAATGATCACATAATTTCACTTGTAACTACACTTTTACATTTTTTAAAGTTACACACGTCCTAATTGTATTGGTTATTACTTATTTCCAAAAAATCAACCAAATACCTATGAAACATCTTTTAATACTTTATAAATTGTTTAATTTATCGTGTACATAAACACTTAAATATTATAAAAGAACATTCGAAAAACTATTATACTGATTATTGTGAACAAACTAATATACATAAAATATTATTTATACAAACATATAATATATTTAATTTAAACAATAACAACATCATAACTGGTGTAGTGGTATGCAATACCATATTTAATACTATATTATATTACCATAATTATATAATATACTCGTCGATATTGTTTACGAGAAACCTCAATTTCTCCGTTTCAAAAACATTTAACGCCTACCAAAATAGAAAAGCAAACTATAAACTATTTATGATTCTTAAATATATTGAGAAAAAAATGTAAACTGCTTACAATTTAAATAAACAACTAAATACATAATATATTTTTTCGTTTAATAAGATATTCATTTTAGTATCTATATAAGTATGTACATATAAATAAATAATTATGTGATAATACACCTAATGCATTCATATAACTTATAAGTAGGTAGTTAGTTAAACTTATATTGTGGTATGTATACATAAGAATAATACATTTTAATTGTAATGCAAAATATAACCAGAGTAGAAATTAAAAATTAATCTAAATTTTTTTAGACACTTAATAAAAACTTCATAATAACTTATTTTATAAGGTAAAAATGAACAAAAGTTATGATAATGTTGCAATAGTAAAAAAAAATTAATAGATAAATTATTCTATTCACGAATTAAATTAACTTTCAATTCCATTCTTAGAATGTTGTTAACAAAACAAACATGTTTTTTGTTTTTAATAGATGTGACTTTAAATTAAAGTAATATTATGGGAACTCAACAGATAGATAATTTCTTTAAATAATTCAGTTTTATTATATATTGATTGATATATAATTATTATTTCTATATCAATATTTATTTTTATTTATTTATTATTTATTAATATTTGAAATATTTAATAACATTGATATCTAAAATTAATGTGATTTATATAAAATTGTTTTAATGTTATTTAACAACAAAGATAACGATAATTATGTACAAATAATTCATAAATTTAGGAAAACTTAGAAATAATACCGATGTTAAGATATTTGATTACGACTGATATAGTTATAAAAATTGTAATAATTTATATAAATAATAGATAAGATGTAGTACTATTAGAATGATAAAAATTAAGCCCACATTTTATTAGATATATTTATGTATTATTATTTTGTAATTGTTGTTTTGTTATTATTATTGTGTGAAAACAACAAGGAGACATTAAAAAGTTGATTCATAGGTTTTTAGTAAGTTTTGATTGTAACAAGTTTAAAGGTTATCTACTTTAAATTAATGCTTTTAAAAAAACTAAAAAAAAAGCTGTTATTATTTGTATTAATATTTTGTTTTAAAAACCAGATTTAAATTAAAAATTTACTATAACTACTTTATTTGGTTTTTAGGATCAATTTTCAAGAACCATCGACACGAAAACAGAAGAAAAGTCAAGAAGTACATAAATAATTTACATTATTGAGAATTACGTCAAAATGATTACAATGAGTTAAACAAATATATTTATAACTATATTAAATAACGTTTAAGAAGTAAAATAATTAAGAAGATAAATTTCTGGTTACCATAAACTATTTAAAATAATTATAAAAGTTTGGTTAACAATAAATAACCATGAATTAACAACTCAAGCATACATATACAAGGTAAATTAAAATAATTTATTATAATTAAAAAAAAAAACAAATTCTCTCATAATTTATTATTCCTTAATATACAACAAATTAATAATTAACAAAAATTAACCATATTTTCCATTTCAGTTTAATTTTAAAAATAAAAACAATTTTTAGTTTAATTTATCTTATAATTATTACAAAAAAATTTAAATTGCGTAAGTTAACATATTACTGGTAATATACCAATATATATTATATACTATAAAGTATAAACATTAATGTGCAATTAGACTTCACTAAGACATAAATACTTAAGTGCAGAATAAAATATTATAATACATAGTAAATAATTCAAGTCTATAATCTATGTAATATTATCATAATATGATTCATTTATTTGTCAATATATATATTAAAATATAATGACAATTAATACAAAAACATTTAAAACTATTGACATTACCAATAGAAGTACTAGTTACACTTGACTGTGGTTATACATTTAAAATTTTTCTATTAAACAATATTAAAATAGGTATATCATACAGTTTATGTTCAACTTGTCAGGTAACTTATAAGACTTTTAATAACTTACATGAGTGTTTATAAAAGTCCCATTAGTGACAATAATAGTGACGGTTCATATTCGTAAAATTATTTTATTTTTTCACAGATAAGCACATAAAATAATGTATGCAAGAAAAAACGAACAAAATACTCTATAAATAAGGCTTGTCACTTTTAAAATGAATACCATTATACTACTAGAAAATTTAACAGTGATTTTAAGGGTGAACAATTTATTACGATTTACGATTAATTAAATCGTTTTAATAACAACTATCAACAATTTAATGATTTCACTAACTACTTATACATACTATGCAAATACGAATTAAATAAATATTCAAATAAATAGTTATCAAACAAATCATTTCTGTAATAAATACATTTCTGAAATTAAATCAAGTGATTTGGTATTTAAAATGTTTAATCTATACCTAGACGACTCATTTATAAATCTTTACCTATATAATATAAGCTTACAATAGATTAAAACCAATTAAACATAAATCATAATCAAGGTCGGTGTTTGTATAGACCACAGATGCCTATATTATACTATAATATTATAATATAATATAGACATCTGTGGTATAGACAGTAGATATGTTTAAATATATTAGGTATACGTATACCTATATTACGCAAATTTCTAAAATTAAATTATTTTACTATGAATATTGATTGGTTTTATTTGTGAATCATCGCAATAATTATACCTACAATAAATGTTAATCTGTACCAGGTGTCTTAATTGCAAAGAAAAAATTCTAGGAGGAGAAATACAATGCCATAAATACAAATTAAGACTCGATTAAGCATGCAAAACATTAAAATATAATTAAATAAAAACCCAAATGTCTTGAGACATTTATTTTTCAATTCAATAATGTTCATTAGATGTATAGATTAATCGTTTCACACAAGGTATAACATTATTGTTTATTTACTATTTTTTAAGTAATAAAACACTATGTATTGGACATTGGTTTAGTGAACTTAAAATATTAAAATTATTTTTTTACAACTGGCGCTATGTTACTGATTAAATATACAGTATATAAATAGAGTATAGACACATGAATTCTTTATAAATGTAAAAAGTGCCAGTAATCCGCATAGGATTAATCTTATTCTATCAGATTCAATAATACAGAATGTTTCTGATGGCACTGTACAAAGTTTATTCGACAAATATACTAACATAACAATGGTTTAAATAAAATGAACATATTGTTATTGGAATTGTATTCTACCTACGCCTTTTCGGGTTAGTGGTTAGTTCTGTCACAGACTTACAGTTCAGTAGTTGGAGATTATTCATTTTATAGATTCGTATTTTTTAAAGGAAAAATTGTTATGAGAAATTTGTACAGTTGATTTATTAGGACATTTAATTACATTGTGTCCTCTAAGTTGCCTTATAATTTTTGTAAAATTGGAAACTGACTTCCGCACCTGTTATCACAGTCATAGATAGATAGTTAACAAATAGGAGTAGTATTGTGCAAATAGAGCCTCCTCTGCTGTCGGTTAAATATGAAAAAAAAATAAATAAAGGTAGTTAATAAATAACATGGACTATAAAGACTGTGGTAGTGTAGTGTTAGTGTAGTTTCAGTCTTCAGCTGCTTTTTAAGCATATAAAAACACATTAGATGACTGCTCGCGAAGAAATTCTGATTAAAACTTTTTCGATAATTAGTCCAATTCAACCACTATTTAGGATTTATTTTAGATTCTTTGCAAAGCGATAAATGTATTGATTTTATCATAATAATAAGCAAAAAATAAAGGAAAAACTTAATTAAAATAAAAATGTATAATAATAATTTAATAATATTTATAATAACAATTTTACGCAAATTCAATTTTTGATAAAATTGATTTTTTTTTGTAAAACAAAAACGAATATCTATAGAAACTTGAAATATACATAGAAATTAATATTGTTGTTTTATTTACAGAAAAATGCATAAATCTTTTATTTTTGGATTTAAATTTTGAAAAATTTAACACAATATTCTTTATAAGTTGTTCATACTGAAACCATATAATCTAAAATATGTAGGAAGCTGATTATTTTTTTGTAGACATTTTAAATTCCAATTTGAACAAAGTCACTTATTTAAACAATAAATAATGATATGTTAATTATTTTTAATAAAACCTAACCTGGTGGGACTTAAACTTGTATGTATATATATAAAATATACATATCACTTGGTGATATAGCCGATATAGGTTGATAAACCGTTTTCGCTTAGAACCGTTTTTCGTATACAATGATATATATCATTGAATGATTGAATTCAAATTTAACACACCTAAAATAGCGGTAAATCCGAATTGCATGCCCTGCATAATTTTACTAAATAAAATAATTCAACTAATTTTTTTCACTGAAGGAACGGGCTTTTGTTATATTAAAATAAAATATATAAATATTGAAAACGATTTCTCATTGTTAATTATTTAAATTTAAACTACGCATTTTTACATACATATCACATTATTCACATTGTACTTGCTTCAAAACATCGACTAATTGAAATATACTAAGACTTAAAAAGTAACACATGCTATTCAGTTTGGAATAGAATGATTTAAACTGTGGATATATGTCATCCAATTTGGATAGACGCACCTATGAAGTGGCATACAATTTGGATGCAGTCTAAAATATTCACCCACTCGACACTCAATGTACAGCAGAGTGGTACTCACTTACCTACCTTTTTTTAATTTTATCTTTTATTTTAAAATTTAGTAATTAACTGATTAGCTACATAAATGTAAGGGTTATTTGTATCGGTACGAGATCTACAAATAATAATCATATTAACTCTGTAGTGATACATTACAGTGTACTCTGAGTCACTAAAAGTTTATATAAGACTATTGGTTTACTTATAATATTATATACAGATATCATTGCAGTGGTAAAGGATGAGATATTATATTATTTATATTAGATGTCTTACCTACACACTGAGTTTGTCGTCTAGTATACGCCTACTTATAAATGACAAATACATAAACGTAATATGTATACTTTTCTTTCCCGTTCCCTGTCTAAATCTTAGGTTTAGAAATAGATTTAGAAATCTTCATTGTAATGATTATGCCACTATAAATGAATAATTAATTAATTAACTTACACATGCAAAGTTAATCCAGGATTTAATTTTACAGATTTTAAATAAAACACACATGCATTTGTAGTTAGCCAAATGTCAAAACTAAAAAGGGAAGTTATTTATTTAATTTGTTTAAGGTTGAATAATTTAATAAGGTATCTACTATTATAACTTATAAGTGGTAGGCCGTAATAAGTTAGTTAATCCGCAATATAATAATATAAATTATAATATTTGATATTATCTTAGATTATATTAATATCCTTAGATCATAACTTATGATCTAAGTTAATATCATTAATGATCCAGATAATAAACATGCGACGAGTAACCTTGCACATGCGCAGATTAAGCACCTAATCAAGAGACTTGTCGCTGATACCGGCAACAACTTTTTGTATGTACATAGTACGCCATGGCTCTATCCATAGTATATGATCTAAGGATATATCATTGTATACGAAAAATGATTTTTAGCAGACGGTCTATGAGCCAATAATAATAACACCAAGTATGTTTCATGTTAAATTTTATGATGATGCTATTAAAATTATTTATTTTACTATTTATAAAACAGTAGGTTTGGTTAATTTTTGTTGAAAAAATTGCATTTGAAAATTTCAAATATTTTAAAAGTTTTATCGTGTATACAAATTAATCAAATAAAAATGTCGTTAAAATTTCAAATATCTACCATTATTCATTTTTTTTTTTTTTTAATTACAACAAAATATTAAAAATCTGAAACCACTCTCAAAGTTGAAAATATAAACATATTTTTGATTACTTATACTTTGTATACATTTATTACGTATAAATACACAAAATTATAAAACATACACATAACATTGAATAATCAATACATTTTTCGTTATTCAGACACTAAAATAATATGAATGGAAATAATTGTGGGTCTATTATGCAATATTATAAGTATTTTCCAGAACCTAACCTAAAAATATTAATATGGAAAAAAGGTTATTGACAGAACACTATAATTTTACTCATTTATAATAATATTTGATGGATCTTTCATAATATTTTATCATAGTTTGTTATAAAATATTGTATGTTATCTAAATTGTTTAAACAGTTAAAATGTAATGGAAAATGGCCAGACAACAGACTAAACGAATTACAACTGATGCGAGGATATTTGATATGATAGAAATCGTTTGTGTAGGAATGGGGAAATCTATTTCAAAGTTCAATGTATAAAATAGGGAAGATGGTTAAATACACTACGGTAGAGACAAAAAGGAAATAATTCATCGTAACTGAAATAAATTTTAGTTGCTGTAAGTAGATAAAATCATATAATAAGTATATAATGTTAAGTTTTAAGTAAAATTAAGTAAAATTAAAGTATATTTGCTTATTAAAATTTTATATCTGACATTATTATACGTCAACTATCAAAAACGTATTCTCAAAAAAAAAGTAACTCATAATAATATCATTCACGTTCATTTTTAATTTCTTGCAAACTCCGTTTAAAAGTCAAACGAAAATTTAAAGTCTAAACATCCACTTAATTAAAATTATTATAACTATAAGCAAGTATTCTTATGCTACGTCACAAAAACAATCACTAATCATTTAATGAATCAAAATTATATTTAAACATAATTTAGTAGCCCATTCAAATTTAGTGAACCATATAATTAATTTAATTTTTGTACAACTTGACATTAGTTTATTATTTTAACTATAAAATTTAAAAATCTCAGTAGTAAACTACTATGTAAACTTGAAATTTAAATTCGTCTAATCTTTTAAAATTTGTAAATTATTTTGTAGTTAAAAATGTATGTAATTTTCAATTGTTAGATATAAATAAGGCTTATAGAAGTAGTTCTTATAGAAACATAATTATTTAAGTATGTAATATAATACCTATAATATATAACCATAATTTTCTTTTAACATACATTTAAAATTCAAATTGTAATGAAATTCGACATATGTAAACTAAGTATAACGTTTTAGTTATGTTGTTATAATCATGGGGACTTTTACATATATTATTATATTGATCTATGCATAAAAATATTTAGGGTGATTTTAAACTATTTCCTATTTATTCTACGAAACTATTTACACAATTAATTTACATTATGGCAAGTTAGTATTGACTCAAAATCTAACAACAATAATTAATTATGAATAATATTATTTAAATATAAACTATTATCATAAATGCAATGTTTTAGGAAAAAATAAATATTTAGCTTTATCGTATAACTAATAGTAAAATAAAATATTATAATAGCAATATAAATATACTTTAATAAAATATAGATACTTGTAATGTAGGCTGACCGTCTCCACTCAAAATTGTTTTTAATCATATACAATGATTTATTATTGAATTCAAATTGTACACATCCATCACAATTGAACCTAATTTGAACCTATTGAATGACGCGACACCTACTATACAGCAGAGCGACTTCCCCGTTTTATTGCTATTCACAAAATCTAATCCAATAGTACGCCTAATAATATTATTTAAGTACACGAAAATTGAAAAGGTTTTAATATAGAACGAAGAGCGGTATAGGTATCTAGTGCATATACTTGCCCATATTTTTATATTAATACTATAACGTTATATTTTTCATAAAAGTGCATTTTTTAATTTGGTTGTTTATCAGTTGTGTTTTAAAGAAGAATGAAAAATATGAATTTACTTTGTATTACTCGATAAAAGAAATATTGCAAATTTCTACAATAGTCAATATTTAAATCAAAAATTACAACTTTATACATTTTTATATTAATCCACTGTATAGTTTATATGACGTCATTTAAAAAATATACCCTTTCAGTATATTCATTAAATGTAATTGTGTTTACAGTATATTGTCTAATATTATTTTTTAAGGTTTCTCAACGGACAATAGTCAATTACCATTGATCAAGTGACAAGTTTACATAGTTATTATTAGTGACCTTAGACGTAAGTTATCGAGTCAATGCCCTTAAATAGAAAATATACGAAGCAATTTTATTCAACAAATTATCAAATATTTTCAATAACAAACGTAAATTAAATTAAGAAAACAAATTTAAGTATTAACAAAAGAAATAAGTTGTCTATAAAATTTTTTATAATTTAATTATTACTAATAACCAGTGATCTGAAGTTAAACGTTTTTATATGTCAATTATACATTTCATTCTGAATTTAGAATAGTAAAAATAATAAATTTGATTTTAGTATAACATTTTAGACGTAGTAGTTATAATTGTATTTGATTGAATTGTTATTCCATATTGGAAGGGAAATGATAGATTTAGCTCAATATTATAATGTTATATCTATATAATATTTAAAAAAAAATCTAGAACAATTTATTTTTACATAACTTCTTCTTAAAAAATATTTTTTTTGTAAGCTGTTATCATCTATTTATTTCACAGTCGTACTTATTACCTAATCTCAGAACTTTTTTGTATATATAAATTATATTAAAAAAAATTACATCTAACGAAGTAAAAACTAAAAATACATTATATAAATGTACCTACTATAATAATCGTACAGAAATATACATTTCATATTAAAACAATATGTTCTTAAATATAAATAATATAATACCTACTATTAATAATTATGACTTATGAAGCAGTATACCTTTAGAATAGCTATGTCTTCGCACTGTATTGTAAACATTTATGATGTTTCATTAAAAATTAAAACTTAAGTAATACCTACTGAACAATGTATTTTTTATATTTTAGAAGAGATACAATTTAAAACCGCCTCTGAAAAATATTTTCCATATCTGTGTTTATTAAATACTTAGCAGCGTGTCATTGCATTATTTAACATTAAAAGTGTTGTAACTTTTTAAGTTGCATCACAATTTTGCAATATTTGATTTAATAGCAAATAACTATAAAAATACAATTTTTTTTTGCTTTATATCATGACTAAGTTTCAATAGTTTCATCATGCACTAGCCAATAATGTGCATTTTAATTTCTTATTAGCTTTTTACTAGACACATATTAAAACTTAACCGTAACTATTTCACAATTTTTACTTTTAAGCTTGTTTTGTTTCCAGTACCTATACAACAAAACTTCAACGTGTTTTACGCCCAAAGCCGGTCACTGATTTTGTGATCGGCTATAGATAGGTTTAGTGGATAACACGTGATGTGAAAATTGTAATACTAAATACTTATAAAAACTATATATTATCGGATAAAAGGTAAACGTGAAACTTTCTGAAAAACTAATAAATCATACGTTTTATGTTGACAACTTTAAAAATTGATAAATTAAAAATCATCTTTAAATTTTGGAAAATATGCATTTTTTCAACGGAAACATGATGGAAAAGCATACCTACAAATTAATAATATTATTAATACCTATTAAAACGTTATTCAACTATAAATACTTATTTTACTCCCAATGTTTTTTAAAAAGTATATAATTCCCAGAATTGTACGACACGATGATTACAAAATCCTGCAGTGTCGCAGTGATAACCAAAATAATGTATAATATATCTTTTACCATTTGATCAATAACGTGTACTGACGTTAGTGGTTCGTTTTATTTATTTTTTCAGTATAACACACAGCGGCAATGTCACTGCAAAATGATCTATATGACGACGGTGGTGGCAAAGGTAGCCAGTTGAATTTGACAGCGGAAAATACATGGGACAACGACTACATAATGCCTAAACGGGATCCTCTGTACATAGTCGTACCGATGACCATCATGTATTCAGTAATATTCGTGACAGGCGTCATAGGAAACTCAATCACTTGCATGGTGATCGCCAAACACAAATACATGCACACAGCCACCAATTACTATTTGTTTAGTTTGGCCATGTCCGATCTCATACTACTGGTATCCGGGTTACCGCAGGAAATGTGGTCCATTTGGTCCAGGTAAGTAAAAACGACATTAAGTTTAGAAATACATAAAATATTTACTTTTGAGATAAAATTACGTAGTAAATCTAACGAGTTTAATGATGATATTAGATTTTCGTCTATATAATATGAACGAGACATTAAATTAAGTACCTGCGTTATTTTAAATGTCATTGCGCAATTATTATTATACAATATTGTACAGTGACATATTCAAACATGTATCATCATTCATTCTACCGATCACCACTATACGGGACGGAAATAGCTTAATTCGGTCGACATTCACCATTCCTTACACAGTGAAAGGCAAGACTGGGGATGGGAGTCGGCAAAGTCCTCGCTCTCTGCGTCATGTTGTTGAACCGATACCACAGGATCCAACGCATCTACATGATAACCATAATACTTACCTTCGAACGAATTAACATTTTTTCTTCGTCTTACTATTTTGTCACGCAGACGTATGCGATTTATCGTGCATTTGACCACAACTCTAAGACCTAACTAATATGTATAAATCACGTTAACATTACACCACCCTTCAACCAGACTAAATTCTACGAGCCCATCATTATCAAATTGAAAGTCCGCGTTAAATCGACTTGTCAACGGGGAATCGGACACCTATAGTCTCACGATTAGGTGGGGGATACTAATCGCTTAACCTAATCTGTACAACAACCAAATTGTACATCGATATAGGTACTTGCTGGAGTTTTAAACGGGCGACGATAAACTCAATAGGTAACACTTCGTTCTGCAAGTTTTGAAACGTAAATATTAGAGTATATCATAGTTTGTATATATTATTAAATGCGGACTGGCAAGCGAAGATAAGGACACCGTATAAAATATTTGAACCAAAAACTAATAACTCATAAAGTTTTAATAGTGTGAACCAAAAACATTGAAAAAGCTTAGTTCTGTTATACTACATCGACTATTCACTGAAATGATTAATAATTAGTAACATAGATGAAAAATAATAGGCTTAAATCTTGCATCGCTATGTACTCTTTGGTCAAAAAAAAAAAAATCAAGATAATCGCATGATTAGTTTCAGAGAATATGCGTGACAAAGATTTATATTTTCACATTTATATATGTAGATGGATATATCTGTCTATTTATAATAAACTATGTAATGTGTCGAATCCTCAAATTTGTCATCAATTAGGTGTAGGCTTACATAATGTATATGAAAACAACACTATGCTTGCTATACGCGGTATACCTATTCCCTATATACCCCTACTATATTTTATATATTCATCTCTTTGATAACAAATTGTTTACTACAATGTCATTTAGTTAATCGTTAATATATTATATGTCTGCAGTGGTGTATACCATATTTTCTAAACTAATATACTTAATTGCGTATGCTTTATTATATGCGATATATATCTATAGTTAAATTTCAAGCTTAAATTCCAATAAAAATATCATATTCCTTATTAATAATTGTATTTCAGATAAAGCGATTAGGATAGATTACATATTGAACAACTAAAATTAAGTAGGTACTGTTACACTATACACATGGACCCGGAAATCCCGGCCGTGGTATTGATTAAAGGATACAATATATATTATATAGATATACAAATATGTGTGTGTATATAAATAAATATATATGTGTGTGTGTACTATATTAATATTATTTATTGTATCTATAAACGTACTATGCAATGACTTAAGACGATTTTATTTACGGTGGAAAGGCAAATACTTGCAGTTCCCTCTTCAATTCTATCATTGTTTAACTATAGTAATTACAGATTTTCCCCACGGGTTCAATTCGAGATTTTTGTTTAGAATAAGATTACCTAAATTATTTTATTTTTACCTTGTTTATTTGAAATTATATATTTTTTGTGAGGGATAAATCAAAGTTTTTATAAAATAAAAATGTATTGCCCAATTTCCCTCCCCTCGATAAATTATTGTGGACGTTGACCAAATATAATCGAGATCTGAAGAATAAGGACACGTTTTGTCCGTAGCAATAGCGTGAAATCGTTTAACTATAATAAGTAGGTATACAGTTTAATCTTTACCATAATATACTATAAAAACGATTGACTTACCAGTTATAACTTATTATTGTTATTCATTTCTTCAGACAAACATTACGAGGGTGTTGTCCAGTTGCCTTCAACGGCTGTTTTTGGTATTTTAAAAATGTACCAGTTGCCCTCAATCTAATGTACCAGTTGCCCTCACATATTATTATATACATGATAATAATACCGATCCGTAAAATAGAGTAGGTAAAAATGTAAATAATAATCATAGTATATAAAAATAATAAAAATTGTTTTAATAATAATAGCTCACCTGGTACAAATAAAGTATTTTACCAGAACGCATAATTTTAGACAAGTCTAAGTGTTATTATAATTGTAATTATTGTATTTATACTTTTATTATACCTATTCATACCTATTACCTATTATATTTCTAAATTTTACCTATCATTGTTTACTATTTTTTATTATTTTAATTTTATTATATTATAAATTACAATAGTTACATAAAGATATATTATCTTGGTATCTTTATACATGTAATTGCAAATATCAATTTTTTTATTTTATCATATTATTTCTATTTTACCTTTTTGACAAATTACATTGTATGCCGCTTATAATTATTATTGTATTTATTCTTTTATTTTAAATATTATAACTATTTACATAATTACCTCCCCTATTTTATTTTATTGGTATTATAATCAATAATCATATATATATAATAATATGTGATTGATAAATTTGGTTGAAGGCAACTGTTACACGTCCCAATACGAATAGAAGGATAATCGACCTTTTCAAAAAAAATTTTAACTATCGTCTGGTGAACCGAAACAAAAATGTTCTGCTCAAAGTATAATGATTTAATAAATCAATATAATATTTAAATGTCAACTACACGGTTGAATAGTGACCAATATTCGTATACAATAAATATAATGGTAATAATTTACAGGTATCCGTACGTATTTGGTGAAATATTTTGTCAACTCAGAGGACTGTTTTCCGAAATGTCTGCCAATGCTACCGTACTTACAATAACAGCGTTCACGGCAGAGCGATATGTAGCTATTTGCCACCCATTCATGGCGCAAAGCATGTCAAAACTTTCCAGAGCCGTAAAACTTATCATCATTATATGGCTGGTCGCTGTGTTGTTTGCTATACCTCAGGTTAGTCTTAGATATTACTTAATATTATATCAAAAATTAACACTTAATACCAATTGATAAGAACGGAAGCACAAAAAACGACAAGATATATTAATATCAGTTATTATTATTAACATTAAATATAATAAATAAATGTAAATTATAAGTAGTAATAGTACAACGAAAGAAAAAAATTGTAAATTGCGCTTAATATATTTCAGATATACATTTCTGACTAAAAGATTTTACTTGATATATCTGGAGGTAAATATATATTTCTGTATCGATAATTACGTTCAGACATTTTTTGATGTAATATCATTTTTATAGTAACAATAATTTAGCATTAACTAGAGCATTGAGAAGATACCACGTGGCTGTCACTATTCTTTAAAACTTATTTTTGATTTAGCTAAAATGAAAAATGTAATAAGAAATAAAAGTTTTTTAATTTAAGAGCATAAAAATATTATTATGGTGGAACTTTTCTATTTTGTACTCGAACGTCAATTTATTAAAGCTATATCCTACTAAACTATAATGAACCAATATTAATAGGAGTTAAAACATGATCGTGATGGTCTAAAAAGTGGATAGATTCAATAATGTCCTTTGTAGATTAAAGGGTTTAAGGTTCATCCATAGTATTAATACAATTTTAATGTAAATTTAAATTTGCATCTCAAATAAACGTTTGACTCTTACGCCAATAAATTTAGTAAAGTGATGTTTAAAATCAATAACGGAAAAATTAAAAATCCCTTAGATTTTATGGGACATGAGCGTAAATTCCAATAACTTAAAATAACTTAAAAAAAACAAAAAATGCCAATCGAAATTCGATACACTAACTTTATTACAACACATGTTCACTTTGAGTGCAATGTACAGACGTCCTATATAATATGGTCTATATGATATTGTTTCTTTATAAAAAAATAAAATATGGTGTGTTGCACAACACGTATATTTAAAAGCATTTTACAAAACGATTACATTACTCGTTTATTCATTAATACTCGTTTGATATTTTCATAAATATCATATTAAATAGCTAAATTTAGTTCGAAATGTATACATCGTAGATAATGTAATCACTGCTTACTAATCAGTAAATTTAATGTAAAATTAATGATGAATTCCTTTTACTAAGCAATAAATACTAATAATTAGTTAATTTTTTTTTTTTAGTTATGTAATACCAAAGTTATTTTTTTTTATAAGCACACTCAAAACGTACTTTTTAAATAAATAACAAAATCGTATTTCCAATAATGCTTTTAAAGTAAGCAATATGCCATTGTTGCCGAATGTGCAATAAAATTATAACAGCGGTTATACCGTATGTGAAGGGTGGTTGATAAGTAGATGTTAACAACGGAATATAATGTGCATGATTTTTATTAATTATCGTTGTGGTAAACATTATTAAAAATTAGAAAATCTGAGTTAAATTAAATTCATTATTGATATTTTGTACCATTTTAATTTTTAGTAGGTGGATATTATTATGAAATGTAGTAACGTATATTTTTTTTTTTTAATTTTACATTATATAATTTAAATAATATACTTAATAAATAAGTGTATAATTTTTCTAAAGTTAATTTTGCTGTTTCACTTTATTTTCCTTCTTAGATCAAATACTTTTCATTTTTTGATTAAAATACAAAAATCATTATCTGGTCAAAATACATTCTTTAGCGGATTAGTCGACATTTTTAATTATTTTTGTTATTTTAAAAATATCCTTCTCTAGTTAAGGATGACAGTTTTTACTTTAGTATTTAACATAATTAGGTATATCTTTCGAAATAACATGCATTATTGTTGTTGTGTTTGATCTCTAATTCACAGGTAATACCCTTATTATAAGCCTACAAAGTTTGAAGAAATCCCTTTAGACAATTAATCATCCTTTATATCTAATAGATGAATCATTTAAGCCCACAACGAGTTATTGTTAATCCGTTTATTCAGTTATTTTGTTCTACGTAAATTACATAAGAGTTAGATAAATGTAGGTCAATAGTTCCATAATTTGTCTAAAACAAAACATTTAACATTACGATTAAATCTACGAGCTGATTTAATGGACGCGATATATTATTATTATTTTATAATCTTACAGATGTTTTGTTCGTAAATTTGTAAGACTTTATTTTATTTAATATAACATCAAATATGTCTATGTTGTAAAAAAAAAAATAGATCGTAAAATGAAAATCTTTCTTGCCATATTAATAACGAGAATTAAACTACAGCATTGTGCGCAGAAATAAAATCTAAAATATAATGTTGTATATTTTGAGTACCTCTCAGGTAGCCATATAGGTATACGTAGTAACTAATAATTAAAATTTATAACCACTGATTTGTATAGTGCTTGAAACGAGTTTTAAAATGTAATTATGTATTTTATACTTCATACAAACTTATTTTTTATTCTGTCAAATTTAATTATCAATATTTTAATTACGTTAAGTATAAAAATGACTCAATCCAAAATTAAAAAATATTGGTAAGTAATTTTAAAATACATACTATTGTTGTTTTAAACAAATAACTACATTGACTAAAAATTATGACGTATAACTGTCAAAAACATTTATTTTAAAACGATTCAATAAAATTAATCAACCCCACTTTCTTACATAGTTATTTGTCATTCATAAGTTATGAATGAGACTCATGACTAACATTGTACATTTACACAAAATATAATTTAAGCTACACTCGCTGTTCAGTGTACACAATAATATTTTGATAACTTGAGGCTATAATGCTATATATTATAATTTAATTTTGTTATCATTGTGTTCAATTTAAATTATACATACACTTCTAAGTACTAACTTGAATAAATACATTTATTCGTTATTCCTGCAATTTCAATAATTTATTTTTAAATACGAATTCTTATTTGTGATAAATAAAGGAATATTTTATTCTTTAAATACAGCATATTTATACATATTGTATTTATACAAATAAAAATATTTTTGTGTTCATAGGACTTTGCAACAGTAAGGGGCTCTGCGAGTTTTTAACAGTCTCATTAAATATTTTTAATATATTTTCTGGATTAAAAAAAAAACTGAATTGGATTTAAACTATCTTTCAATCAAAATCAAAATTATTCTGTCACTTTGTATTATATGTGTTGATGCTACGCATATATATATATATATATATAGAACGATTTTTCATAAGACCCAGAACTGGTTGAAATATTAGTCAACATTAAAATACATTCAATATTTTATACAAATTAGAGAAAACAAATTTTTTGACTTTATGTTTTGATTGTTTTTCTGATAATACAGGTTGTCGTGTTTTTCTATCAAAATGTATTCAAAAGATTTTATGCAGTCATCATTTCTGATTGTATTACACGTCTGACAATATGAATCCTGAAAATACTGCATTTATTTAATGTCAAATAAATGATTTTACGAACCATTTATCTTATGTTGTTATCTAAAGAGTATTCATTTGATTTTGTAGTTAAGATTAATTAAGTTATCAACTTACGAGGAGGCGTTGACCTTTGTTTAAAACTTATAAATTAAGACCTTTTTTTTATATACCTTTTTTATTAATATACTGTTCGTTTCTATAGAAAAATATTCTATAATGGCCAAATAAGAAACAAAAAAAAAAATTAATTAGTTTTTCTAACAATAGGCTAAATTTAAAACTGCGGGATAACCTAAGACCCGAAAGTTTCACTCTCGCCTACACGTATGGTTGTGCTTGATATTTATGAGAACATATATACGAGTAATTTAATAGGTAGGTATTATTATTAGGTATTTTAAAGTTGTAAGGCTCTCAAAAATAACAATTGTCATTCTACACATATCAATATAATATGTGTACAGTAATAAATATATTTTATAAATACATAATACTCGTATTTACACTTATTAACCGTAAAAAAACATAAAAAAATAACAAGTGATTATTCCTACTAAAATCCGTCAAAACGTCAAATCCTCAGGCATTGCAATTTACCGTGTCGTCGTGGGACGGTTCGTCAGAAACGATGCAGTGCAATATTCGAAGTATACTGCTAATGAACACGGACATCGAACTGTCTACCGTATCGTTCACGCTGTCAACGCTGCTGTTTTTCTTGCTGCCGATGACACTGATAACTGTACTTTATATACTTATCGGACTCCGCCTCCGACGTTCCGACAAACTAAAACGCACCATCACGGTACGATCGACACACGGTGAGAAAAAAATATCGTCACCCGAGTACAGGGCCAACTCGTCGCCAAAAGTCCTTAAAATGCTCGGTAAGTACATAAGAGTATTTCTATAACACGTTATCATGCCAATATATAAATATTTGGCAATACCCTTTTATCTACCATCATCATAATAATATACATTAAGTTTAAATACCAGTTACCTGTATTTCTCTTTTTGTTTTATTAAACTGTCTGTATAACAAATATTTTTTGATTAAATACATCAGCTTGCCTATACATATTAACAACTATCAAAAAAGGTTCAATTTTTAAAGACAAATTTGTGACCTGTAGAATAGTCGGTCAATAATTATAATATTCAACTTAATAGTAAAATAAAAAACAGTACGCTTTCGAATATTACTAATACAATCCTATGGCCACAATCTGCAGCTGATATGCACATAATAATTATACGTAATTCTAATTCTATAAGAATTTTAAATTCTATAAGAATTTTAAATTCTAACATTGTTTTATGGCCAAACAAGTTATGTTGTTAAGCTTTATTTGTTATTTAGTTAATTTTTCGATGTTTTTCAGCATAATTTATAGTATTGTAAATTATGTTATCTATTTTGTATATTGACGTTTTTAATACGTAAAATTGATGGATGGGCGTTAATAAGCAAATAGCAATAATAATCGATTTTAAAAACAATTGCCGTATACATCACCAATTACCTCCGACGTATATATTTACTAATAAACACACACGATTAAATATAATACTATACTATATATTATTGTTTTGTTATTTGTCCTGCAACGCAGTGACTGTATCAAACAATCACTGCTCAAGAACCCCTTTGTCCACTCCTATATCTTATACATTAAAGCTATCCTAGTTTTCTTTTTAACTGACTAAAACTTGATGTGACACACTATTTCCTATAAATTGAATTCTGTAGGGTTCTTTATTATTTAATATTATCGGAACGAAATTCATTTGCCGCGAAATTACTTACCTACCAATAATAATAAATAATAGATTTATTATATTAAAATAAAAAATACTAATTTAACAAAGCACAATTAATGGCAAAAATTAGTTTCAACATAACGCACCAAAATATTATACTAGTATTCTTCAAGTGTAAAGACAGTTTCCAGTTGCAAAATATACGTATGATTTATAAGATGGAATGAATACTATAAAACATAAAAATAACGATTACAAACAATTGATTTACCTGTGATAAATTATCGCCATGGATGAGTATGGGCTACTGAGATGTACATTTCAAACTTTGATTTATTAAAACATTAACACCACTAAAATCGCTTAAATAATTATAGTTAATTACATAAATACAATTTTAAGTATAAACTGCAACAATATAATTTTAAAATTTAAAAGATTTATGATTTAATATGTCAATATAATATATGATATTTTATTAAATTGTATTCAGTTTTGCTATTTTTTAAGTTTTTTCATCAACCCTTTTATATCATTCTGCAATATATTACGAGTATGAAAAACGATTACGTCTTTATTATAATTATTTTACTGCAAAGATAAATACCGATAAACATTAAAACTAATAACACTTCTAATGGCACCTAGATTTCGGCCCTTATAAACAGTTTTTAACTACTGTGAAAGTTATGACCAAGACGATTAATTTAATCGAAGTTGTATAAATGTATTATTTGATGCGTGTTTCTTACATTAACACACGTAAATAAATGCGTTAATACAAATTTACAAACAATTTATTAAACTACACTATTACAGTAACGTATATTTCGATTATAAATATATGTTAATACTAGCAAGTAGTGTTATTTTTTTTTTAAATTAATTTATTGTAATTTTATTTTATAGACCATGATATTTTTTTTTAAGATAAATTAAAAAAAAATATCCATCAACATAAAAAGTATAAATAACTTCTTCGGAATTATGAAAGTTTAAACAATCCATAAACCAGAGATAGAAAAAATAATAAAAATAATATTTTTTTTTTTTTGTGAAAATTTGATAATTATTATATCGAAACAATTCAAAAAATATAAAATATATATTTTTTAAATTATCAAAATTGGACTGAAAACTTATATAGCTATGTAAATATATTAGGGTTTATATTCTGTGATTATACTCAGTAGTCAGTACTTACATATTTTATACTAAATCATTAGCATAAAAATCATGACAAATCTGAAGAATATTCAAAATAATTAAAATAAAGGTTAGGAATTCAAAATGAATATGTTATGTGAATATATCGGTTTTTACAATATTAAAATCGAAATAAATATTCCCTCTAAATTAGTACCATTAGCAAATTTCAGTTATATAACAAATTAATACAAAGCACAATACCTAATATATAATAGTAGTGTGTTAAGATGGTTTAGATAGTTAGCTAAGATCCAACATCTGTAATATAATATTTAATATATATATATTTAAACTCGTATATTAGTTATTACATATATTTCATTAATAATAAGTTTAAATAAATTTTATTAATAAATAGTAATTTACTTTAGCCAATAACTCAATAAATAAATTCTAGAGTAAGCTTAAAATTATTAAATATGATTTTCATTCAACAATTAAAAAAACTATCGTGATATTTTTATTATATTAAACGATAATATTCATAAATACGTTATTAATATTTTTAACTAGTTTGCAATTTATAATTTTCAATACCAAGATGGATGGAAATTTAATTATCTGATAACTAAAAAATTATAATAAAAAAAAACCAAAAGACATGTATGTTTAATGTGTTAACATTTTATGTAGTGTACACTGTATAAAGTACATAATCTTACAGGTCAATTTCAAAGATAATTGTTACTATAAAATAGCGGATATTGTCAAAATAAAGTGATTTTGGTGTTTAGAAAAGAGTTAATATAATTTTATGAACTCTAATAAAACTTTAAACGATCTTATTTTTAATTTATTTATTTAATTGCTTTTTTAATATTAATTACTGATAAGTGATAACTATTTTTATAGTAATACTCTTGATTTATTGAAGTAGAGAATCGAAATAAAGTAATTTGGGATTTATTACCTACCGGTTAATACCTTAATAATATAATGAAATTAATAACTTGAATACTTTTTTATTCATTTATAACTAATTTAATTATATACCTAACTAATACATAATTATTTTATTATTTAATTGATATATTACCACAATGACATTTAAAAAAAAAAATAGATAACCATTTATTAGATGAATAGAAATATTTAAAAGTTGGGTAGAATTGCATACTTCTAATATGCATTTTTTTTCATAACGTTGAATTCCCTTGTCTATTGTATTCGGTTATAAAATCACATTATACAATACAGTATGGACGAGTTAATCATTTAGTTATATTTTTAAAATATTTTAAAATATAAAAGCCTGTTATACAAAATGTATTATTTCGAATCACTATTGTATAAGTATTACTATAATAAAATTAAACATTGTATAGGTACCTAAAAACTTTGCTACGTCATACTGTATTATTTTATCATGTTAAATTTGTAGGGTAAATGGAATTAATAAAAAATGCATATTTTATTTATAGATATATAAAAAAAAGTCATGTTAATAAAATTGTGTAATTTGAACTAAGTTAGACTAAAAGGCAGTGAAAAAAGTTACTGTCAAGTACTATATATATTGTGTTAACAAGAATTAATCGTTTAATAATTTTCAGTGGCTGTCGTAGTGGCCTTTTTCATCTGCTGGGCCCCGTTCCACGCGCAAAGGCTGATCGCAATATTCGGGTTCAGCCACGCATCGTCCGGTAACTTGGACGCGAAGGACATACCGTTTTTACATCAGCTATACGGTATTTCCACTTACATCTCTGGAGTTCTCTACTATGTATCCACCACCATCAACCCGATACTGTACCACATCATGTCACTGAAATTCCGAGGAGCTTTTAAGGTATGTAGGTAGTTACCAACGCTACCATCTTGGGGGTTTTCCGAGTGCGTCTCGAAATTACCTTTTTTATAATGTTCTGAGTGCGTCCAAAACAAAGAATCACCTAAGTGCGTCCCAGTTCATTTAGATGTACCCAAGTTAAAATGAAATACAATTTCCCCACCATTTACAGTGCTTTACAATCATAGATGTAAAAATTAAGCACTTTTAAAGTATTATAGTTGTAAATTTGAACGGGCATGGGCCAATTGCGCTTGTATTCAAATTTATCTACATTCAAATATGAAAATATTGTTGTTCGATCTAATTCCATCAACATCAACATAAGCAATCTGAACACTAAAATCTTTAAAATACAAAAACTTATTTATCGATCAATTGATTATCAGTTATAATATATTTTATAACAGTTTCGGGAACTTTATGAACGTTATTATTATTACGCAAGTAAAGTAACTTGTTGAATCTCAAGAAAAAAAAATATTTATTTATATTATATACCTAACACTCGCCGAAAAATCGTTTAGTGCATATATTTACTATATAATTATAACTAACTAATAAGTTTTCCTTAAATATTGTAAAATGCGCGTTGTAAGTGCAATTGGTTAGGTGGTATCTTGAAAGGTTTATTCGATTATTTTATCTTCAATAGGTACATATAACTGTGGACCGAGGACGCACTCGGAATATCCCCCACCATCTTGGCATTGGCGTGCGATTTGTAAACACCAGTGTTAAAAGTATTACAATTTTAGTGTAATTAAAATAAATAGTAACTTGAGTGAGAAATATAAAAATATAAGGTTATTTTTATACATAATGCAATATGTGCAATGAATTGTGCATCATCCACCATTATTATCTACTAAACTAATGAAACAATTAATGAGTGCCTTTAAATGAAATCATATTTTCAATTTACCTACTTTTAAAAATATCTAATTTTTATTAACTTACAAAAAATGTAGAACATTTTAACAGAAAAAAAAATTGTATTTATTGTTAAATTTTATGAATTTTATTTCATAAAAGAAAATTCAGATATCAAAATATCAGTTAATAAATTGTTTTCTTGTTTACTAGTTAATGATTTTATAAATAAATTTTGTCACTAATAACATACATAACCTAATATTACCTATATATATAATATGGCCTTTTATATTAAGTAAATATTATATTTAGTCAGCTGATAGATATTAAAGATACTTAGGTATAGGTATACGCTATGCTACTGTCGTTAGTATACTTTTTGGGTCTAAGTGTATAACTTATAAAATTTTAAGGATTTGAAATTAGATTGCATAATTATATTACAAATATTGTTAGCTTCAATAATATTTAAACATTTTTAACATGTACTTAAAAAAAAAATTAAAGTTGTTGAAAATACTTAAAAATACGATTTTGCCCCATAGGTGGAATTTATAACTGGTTTAATATATTTTTGTTAAACGAGTAGGATAATTTAAAAATGTATTTTCACATTGTAACAATTAAACATAAAAGCTTTTTTGGTAATAAAAATAAACCCGGGAATGTGAATTTATTTTAAAAATAAATCGTAAATACGGAATTTTTGTTTTAATTTAAATCAATCGATAGGTATCTTGAAATATTTAAATTCACGAATTAGTGAAATCTCGTTAAAGAATTTCAATCATTGAAAATGCAACTAACATTTTTTTGATTAATATTATATGCAATAATAAATATAAATTCTGTGGATTACGATTTGAATTCGAACATTTTTACGAATACCTTTTTATAATGGCTATTATAATAGGGATACAAGATACAATATCTCTCGATATCGTATTTCATCAGTTGATTATTTTAGTGTTGATATATTGTTTATAATATATATAATGTATATTTTTTTGCGTGAAATATTGACAGGCTTGAGTTTGAATAATTACTTTATAAACAGTATTCAATTGAAAATATAAAAATATTTTTTAATCCATTAAACTTTTTTTTATTCTTTTAATATTATACAAAAATACATACAATTAATCTATTTTAACAACATTTGTTTAGAAATTGAATATTTTTAGTAAAATATTATATATTTTATTGCGAATTCATTCAAATTTTATCTATTTGTAAATATATTTCTGTAAGAATATATATTTTAAAGTAACTTAAAAATAAGCTTTTAAAATATAAAATGTATAAATCGTGTTTAGTGTATTAAATCTATTTTCTACCTATTGTATATTATTGTTATTCGTAGATAGTGTTATATATAATTATAAATATAATACTTATTATTTATAGTTAAATTCTTAAATTCGTTTTCATAATTTTATATTTGTACAATGTACAATTACCACTTAACTAATCTGAAATCCATTATCAGTAAATAAAATTAGCACTAAAAAAACTTAAAATATGTAGTTTTTAAGGATCTGATTAATATTAATATTTATTTTTTATATCTTTTATATGCATAACTATGTTTCAGGCTTTAGTCGTTAATGTGTAACTGACTATAACTAAATAAATAAATCTGGAAAATTGAGATGATCAATAAAATTAAATGTCTCATCTGAAACCTGACCATGAATATCGAATAGATTTAAATTAATTGTAAGTCATGTTACATACTAATATAGTATTCGTTAATTTATACCTACTCATATTTACTACAGAAAAATATTAATGTGGTAAAAAAAGTAATAAATGAATATTTCTTATAGTATTATATGAATAATAATAGATAAATAAAGTTATAAAATAATATGAAAATCATAATTTTATATATATTTTTACAGACATAATGTAATAACTAATAATACATTAGTAGTATGATTCACTGGATGAAACGAAACATAAAATTAAAAATATTTCAACTATCAGATAAACAAAACAAAAAAATGTAATGGCAGTCTTCTATATCTTTTGCCATAACTTTAACCGTAAAATCATCGTTAGAGTTAAAAATACTATACTACTATAATATGTACACGGGTTTTAAATATACAATAATGAACTCAACTTTTAACTTTTTTAATCTAGCCTATAGTGTTATTGCAGCATTTTGTATGTTGTTAAAACCCCTTTTCATCGGTTGTATATTTAAATTACTATGTTAAAATCATAAAATTGTATACCTACAATTATATCAAGAATAGATTATCCTGTAACACATCACAATAAATAATAATATATACTTAAAACATACCCATTACAGGTAATAATATAGTTAGATGACCTATTTATTATGTAATCTTTTTTAATTATAAATCAAATAACATAAAATATTATGAGAAACATTCGTGTTATGTTTTGCAATTTATACCATAGCCGCGCGCGTATCGTGATCACAAATTTATTTTTAACTAATTAACATTTTTATACATTTTTTCCCAAATAATTTACCTACTTTAGAAGTCACTATTATTCAAAATATTATGATTGCAATTATGAAATTTATCTTAAACCTACAAGTATTAAATCAACTTGAGTGAATACAAGCATTTTCATTGAAACAATGTACAACGCCACAACGGTTTCTCTTTAAATTATCATTAATTATTTCTGACGAGCAATGTTTTCCGACAAAACACAACGCATTCATTTTAAAGCAGAAACGAATTGTTATAACACCTTAAAATCCAGGGATCTTAAGACCCGTATAGAACTAACTACCCACTTTTTAGTACTACGGGTTTACTAATTATTATAAACAAACAATTTATCAAACTTTATACTTACTTAATGTGGTTTATAAGTTTTTACACACGACTAGACACTAGAAAGCAATAACAGGTTTTAACATATAGTGTCGGTATAAATAATGAAGTACTTACGAAATATATACATATGACGCTATTCTGAAAATAATGTTTAGTTAGGTATTATGAAAATAATGGTATGATTATAATATATGCTCCATCTTCAATCGTCTGATACTAATTAGTAATTTATGACGTATACCTTATAAATTGATCATCAATGGTAAACTTTACACTGCAACACTTACCTTCGTCATCGAGTCATACAAACTTACGTTTGCTTACTTTTAAATTCAGAGTGGATTGGTTCAATTATAATATGCGACATGATGGGCAACAATTAGTTAAAGCTATTACTATATTACATTATTACAGATAGTAATATAAACGATTAATAAAATATCTTTAATGATATAAAACCGTATAAATGTTTAACAACACATAGTGTCTGGCGTTTGCTCAAATTTTTTTTTTGTACACTATGATTTATCATTGAAATATTGAATTCAAATTTAATTCGTTCATTAGTGGCCTACACAATAACAAGGTACAATCGAAACCTACTATACAGCAGAGAGACGTCCCTGCTGTTATTTTTAAAGTTTTAAAAGACTCAGCTGAGTGCATTCCACGAAATTGAATCCATTGGGAATATGCTTAATAATAATATTTAAGGATACAAAAAATGTAAAACTTTAAAATGGAATACGGAATACTGTGCTTGTGTCTGTACTTTCATAAAATATCTGACAAACTTAACAGAATGCACACTGTTAAAAAGAAGTCTTCACAATTTTTGGTAGAGCACTGACAGTAATTTTTTGAATAGGTTCGTTAGGTCGAAAAAAGTATATTTGTTATACTCATGTAGTGTATTTAATTAGATACACAAGTATTAATTAGAATGATTAAAACATTTATTACTATTTAATATATATAAAATATAACAACATAATAATATCAAGCACCAGTCGGTTTTATAATGAGCACGAAAACACATTAATATATAATAACGGTTTGAATATAACCTACAAAAGTTATATAAACGTAATAATAATAAGAATAATATTTAATATTGATAATAATTAATAATCTATTATCATAACAATATTATTATTTAAATTAGAGATGTTGTCAGGTATTTTGTGCGTTGAACTTACACACAACTGGAATCGGAATTTAAATTGTCTTTAATTATAATTTTGTTTTTACATTTAAATATTATGATTGGTCTATATCGAATTTATGTATATAATTTTAATTTACTCAATAAATGTTATTTATTTTTAAATAGAAAGCAATCAATTTGTAATCATAAGAAAAATAATAGAACGTTAATTTGTTAATTTTCATTTTTAATATGTTACCAAACAAATTTGATTTTTTTGGTGGAGTGTTGACCTCAAAATAAAACATTAGATACAAAGACACATTTAGTTTTCAAATATTTTGAAACTTTGCAAAAAAAAATCGTTATTTTTAGGATTTGTTTTTAAAGAATGAGGTAGAGCAAGAGATATATTATAAGCACGTGCATATCAATTTTAGGATTAAAACTATTTACATTTTAAACATTTTGTTTAATTAATAGGTACGTATAAGTGTATGATAAAACACTGCAACATTAATTACTGTGCATTTTCATTATATAGTTTATACTCGATTATTTTGTCGGAGCACTCAACGGTTTATATCAATTATACAATATATCAAACGGACAATAAAAGTATATAAGTACATTAAAATATTAAATTATTTACCTGCTGTCGTCTTTTAATGAAATAAAATGTATACATTAAATGGCGTGTTTATACAGCTGATGATGGGGTTTATCATACATCTCATTCCTTTTCGGTCAACTGATGATAGTATTAAATTTACATAAATATATACAAATAGACAACATTATCCTTTTCTCTCATGTGCGAGAACATTTCCGGTCCACAACTCTATTCGCTTAGCATAATTTATAAATATATACTATAATATATTCTTACTTAAATCCATCAATCTTCGATTTATATAGTATATACATTATACATATGTTACACTTATCATTACAAAATATTACTGAATTATGTTGTAGGTACGACTAAATAATACAATGCTAATCATACAAATACCATAGGTTTATGAATTTTTAAAATCACCCAACTTAATATAACTTAACTTATTTCATGGTAAGTGTTATAAAATAATAGAACAATTTCTATTGGAAATTGGAATAATGTATTCTTATACTGTCCATTTAACCTAGATGAGCTATAATTTATACACATCACCCCCCCCCATAATTTTCAGGCCGCGCCATATATAAAATCGGGCGTGTACCAGTTGCCCTCAACCAAATGTACCAGTTTCCCTCACATATTATTATATATATGATTATAATACCAATCCATAAAATAGGGTAGGTAAATATGTAAATAATAAAAATAATATTTATAATAAAGAAATACAATAAAAATACAAATGCAATAATTATAAGCAAAATACAATGTAATTTGTCAAAAAGATAAAATAGTATTGCACGATAAAAAAAATATTGATATTTGCAATTATGTGTATCAAATTGTGTAGGTATTGTAATTTGTAACATAAAAAAATGCAAATAATATAAAAATAGTATAAAATGAAAGGTAAAATTTATAAAAATAATATGAATAGATACAATAATTATAACTTATACTTATACTTAGACGCGTTTAAAATTAAAATTAAAATTTTTATATACTATGACTATTATTTACATATTTACCTCCTCTATTTTACGGATTGATATTATGTCATTATGATATTAAAATCATGTATGTACGATCATGTATCGTATATATTATAATAATATGTGAGGGCAATTGGTACATTCGGTTGAGAGCAACTGGTCAACATCCATAAAATCAGTAGGTATCAAACCACATAGGTAATCAACAATATGTTAGTATAAACAGCAGGGCTAAAATATATAGTTTGTTTGTTGTTGTTTTTAATGTTTTTAATCAATGGGTGGGTATTTTAACTGATTTATTTTTACCGATTCACTGTTGTTTGCTAATTCTATTTGTGTCTGATAATATCCATCACGAACTATTGCATACGATATACTATTATTACAATTATTATTATATTATTATAACGTACAGTTGTAGCATAGCGTAATTTGAAAATATTTAACTTGAAATAAGTGAACTAAACAGATATATTTCTCAATATATATGTTTCCCTGGTTTCTCTATACATTAAATAGGTACCTATATTATGTATATATCAACATTACAACGACCAATTATTGTTTTAATTTATAAGCGAATTATATATTTTTCTTTGTTAATATTTTATTAAAGCGTTTGAATGATTAACATTTTTGGATAAGAGATTAGGGTCTCCCAATGCAATCCTCGAAAATAATAATCGCATAATCCGCAATAATTATCATTAAATTCAAATTTGAGTATAATAGAATTAATTATATGTTTTTAGCTTAAAATATTTTAGAATGAATTACTCTACAATCAAACTTAAAAGTAAGAAAATAATCTGTGATCAAACTTAGGCTATTTTACGATATTTTAAATTTATAAACCAGGCCAAGATATTAGTGTGTGTAAAATATCACAAAATTAAAAACGATCATATCTCGCTTATAAATTAAAGTATCGTAAAAAAAATTAAGCCCATATAATATTCTTAAATTTAAATTTTAAATAATAAATCAATACACTTTAATGAGTTGTAACACAAAATCGGTTATGTTTAACTCAGATTTGGTATGTTTTACGTTTATAAAACGGACGCGACAAGTGTATGATAGGTTAGGGGTAGGGTTATTTCTAGAGGACGTCTCAACCGCATTAATTGTTGCCTCCATCTAACGAGTGCGTAACATAGTAAATTTATGCTCAGCAGTTCACGTTTGACATCATTGGATTAAAAATGTTGTGTGAATAAATTCACTTATTTGAAACTCGACGGGCGAGAACATCCTTTGTGTTCGTAAGCAGGTTCTTAACGACCATTCAGTTTTTAAATGAGTTATGGACATTTTAAGACAGCGCTATTTTATAAAACGCAAAACTAGCTATATAAAAAAAAAAAATAGAATAATTTTCGCAAAAAACCGCGGACATACGAACGCAGAGAATGTTCTACACCGTTAAATTTAATTGTAGGTCTGTGGGCTGTAATTTTCCGACTAATGAGACTAAACGTGAGTAATTCTTTCTGATCTTAAATTATTACTAAATACCTACACGCCTATATGTTATACACTTACACACTTGTGAGACGCGGGCAGAGGACGTAAATCGTGAATGCGTAACCGCGTGCGAGTGTTGTGACGTCCTCTTCGGTGCACTGTCACCGGCTACATCATAATCAACCCTATAATAACAATCGATTGATTCCGTTCGCTTGTACTTGCGATGTTAACAGAGAAACAGTGTTTTTTGTTGTGTACCGACAGGAAACGGTGTTACGGTGTTGTGGCGGCGACAGCGGCTGCGGCGGCGACGGATGGACCGGAAAGGGCGGCAAACAGCAGCGTCCGGCACGCTGGGCACGGCGAAGGCTGCGCAGCGACTCGTCCGAACCGACCACCGACGACCGCCGACCGAAGTACAGACGCGTGTCCGGACGAACGACTTCGTCCGTCGACTTTCCCGCCACCGCCGACGAAATCGACGACGATGACGACGACGACGAAGTTTGCGATGACGGTAGTCCGGTCGCCGACGCCGGGCAGCTCGCCGACTGCGGCTGGCGGCGGTCGCTAACGGGGTTGTCGGCCACCGGAAACGCTGAGCGACGGCACGACAGCAGCTGCAGCAACAGTGCCGGGAGCAGCGGAGGGAATTGCGACGACACCTCCGCTCCGGCCGGCGCCCGTGGACGGCGTCTGGTGAAAGCACCGCCGGCGATAGCGCTCAGCAACTGGATAGTGATCAGCAACAGTAGCCTCAAGGACGTGGACAGCGACGATCTGCGCGACGAGCTCGTCGGTTACGCGGCCGACCACTCGGCGGCGATCCGCGGCGAGACTACGTATTATTATTAATAATGGGGCGCGATGGGGGTTTGTCCCCCCGAGAGCGGTACACTAAACGCGCCGCGCCGAGAATACTGCCATCTGTTTTCAAATGGGCGATATGGCCGTCGGGGCGAGTGTAACAGTTTTGCAGACCAAAAAATTAATATTCCGTTTGGGCGAATGAGATTGTTTTTACCTATACGCGAACGATATACCGACACGTATACTATGGAGTAGGTACGGACTTGCGCGCTTGTAATTTTATTTTATTTATTTCTTACCTGTACATTTCTAGACTATGATATACAATATTATAATACCGATATCTTATTAAAGTTAGTGCCCATAATTGATTATGTATATTATTGTATGTGATTTTATTTTATTTTTTGAAATTGAAACTGTTTATTTATTTTAATATTATACATTATAAATAGTGTAAACAAATATTAATTTACCTATATAAACCTATTCATACGATTAATCCGCCCAAACAATATTTTTCATGGAACAAACACTCATCACAACGATATTATGACGTATAACTATTCGGCCCAAATGGTCTACGCCCATTTATAGGTTGCGATTTGCGTTTGTGTGTGTGTGTGTAATGACTCGTGTTTGAAAAATATAGCACCTATCTATGCGATGTCTGCAGCGTGAGTGTGCGACTCAGTGTAGCTGGTGATATATTTTTTTCCTAACACCAGTCATTGGTAGGTTTTTCCCATATTGATTATACAAACAAAACTACGATACATCTTTCATGTCGTTGTAGTGTTGTAGTGTCGTAATATTAATAAATAATTATTTAAATATTTTAATATACAACGCTATAATATTATGAAGAAACCGTTTTTTTTTTTCAAAAGTATTTTTATAAAATACATTGTTTATACCTTATTATAAATTTATAATTTATGATTTACGTAAAGTCGGTTACAGAGTTGTATATCGTATGTCGACCCAACTCTGGAAACTTTTTGGTAGATTGTGGTTAGTTAATAATACCGTGGTCGCAGAAGCCAATCATAACACGATAAAAGTTAGGCGACACGACAGATAATGTAGTTGTGAAGGCAGCTTAATAATAATGTGGTTTAAAACTTTAAACTACAATGATTTTGCAAGAAAGAGGAAAATGTCTCCTTAGCTTTAATTTAAATAAATCGTGGAATATTATCTATTATACGCAGTAAATTTTAAAGCCAAACACCTATTTACATAAATCACAGACTAACATCGATCTTAGACGTCTGATTTACGTATGGATATGTGTGGAAACCTGAATCAAATAGAAATTCAAAAGCAATACACAAAAAGTGTGTGTCTTATACAAGTATTAGATAGGTAAACCCAATTTTATATTATAATATTAGTGAATTTACCTATTATAATACTTAAAAGTAAAACATTTGATATGTATGTAATGTTTATACATATAGATTTTATACAATATAAAAATAATAACATTTAAGTTTCGTAGTAAACCGATTAACTCAAATGTTATGCAATGTTACTCAAAAGCTAACAAGACAACATTTATTCTGTTGAACGCATGGTTTCTATGTTTAATGCGTTGGTAAGCAGTGGCAGATTAATATAAACTAAGATTCAAGATTCAACTATTTGACCAGACCTAAAATTGAAGTTTTGGCAAAGATTTAGTAATTTTTTTAGGCTATAAACACATGCTTATTCTGAGATTTTATAAAATATTTTCCTCTCAAAATACTAAATAGTAATTACTTAACACAGTAAATTATATTTCACACTTAATAAAAAACAGAATATAATATTAAACTTAAAATATTGTACATAGTTTTTTTAGTCTTATAAATCACTTTTATTTTAACAATGTCTTCAACATCAATTTAAAGTATATTTTTCTCTTCTCTACTTTCATAATCAGCAATCTCTCCGATTATTAATTAGAATAAATAATAACCCTCAGCCCGCTGGGAAAAGTTACGATATCACGGCCAGCATAGTCCACTATACTAGCTGTTTGTAAGATGGAGATACAGCATGCACTGAAATCATGTAACTTAACTGACTTCACGATATTCGTCATGTATAATATAATTTATGGGTATGTTTCTATAATACCTTTTATTGTACGGAACATGATTGAGTCTCAAATATTTTTAGCGGTGAATTTATGACAATATAGATCTTCATACGATTAAATTACTTCTCGGTCTATACTCTCGAATAAGTCAACTTTTACATAATAAATAATATGTACCTCTATAGCGTATGGCAGGAATGTAAGAGGTCTTTTTATTTTCAGCGAGAAAGTTTTTTGGCGTTGACTATTTTTCACTCACCTCTGTGCGCTTCATTTATACATGTTTTCGAGACATCTCTGCGCACTATTTTAAAACGGTTTAAGTCAGTCTTATTTTTTATCAAGCATTGCGTGTGCAATTCAAGATATGTCATTCAAAATAACTTGAGATTTAGCCTTCAAACAGCTTTTAAAGAATAATATACAATATACTTGCATATTATATCATAAATTAAATTTGGGCTACATACGAATTGCATTCCAAATATCTAATATAATATAGTATCAATTTTACCACAAAATAAAAAATTATTAATATTTACAGATTGTATTTTAAATACATAAATATAGCACCCAATTGTGGTTTTCCTTTTTCTTTATGGGCGATGTATTCAGGTTCAGTTACACGGAGAACAAAAAATAGCTGTGAATATTTCCATTCAAAATTTAACGGTATATTTTATTTTGATCATCCAAATATCTATAAATGTATTGATATACTAAAATACGTACATCAAAATCTGTAGTATTGATCAAAAAAATAAAGTAAAACGTGAAATATGTGAAAAACAAGAATTCTTAAAAATACAATAAATGATTAAAATAAATACGAAAATAATCAAATTACACGTTTTAATTACCTTTATCAAAACTGTAACATTCAAATTGTTACCAATCCATAAATAATAGTATAATATAATAAACTAACCTTATTACTCATATATTTTTTTTATTTTAATTAGTTTTAACTTTATAATAAGTTAATAACGAATTAACGACGAAAACAATATTTTGTATGCACATACATTAATACGAAACAATGAAAAACAATATTTTTAACCTAGCTTTAAAAATATAATATCTATTCAATTTTGTTATTGACAGTCCTAAATCTGTATAAAGTGCGAAAGAAAATAATGTACTTACACCGGACGTATAGTTAGTTGTATATTTGTTAAATATGATCGGGACGCAATTCGCATGAAAAAGACAACTTGCTGATATTAGATTCGTTTGCAGTGGAAATTTGTATACAAAAAGTAATAGACGCAGCGAAAAAAAATCGATAGTAGGCAATTGTAAATTTTCTAAGTTTAACAACGTATAAGCAAATCATTGTCTGTTAGTATAATTATTTTATTATTATACCTGTGGTTAATTGGTTGTTAGTAATCTGATGATTTAAGAAACGAATTCTTTATGTTACTGTGACATACGGCCATACGGGTTTTTGTATAGAATCATACACCGTAATCCGGTATTGATTACAACCCGTTTTAGTATTTTACACGTACGTATAATACAACAATTATAGAAAATATGACATATCTAATCATTTTTTGTCAATTGCACATGTGACGTGGTATAAATATGCTATCACTGTTGCGTCGAACGATAAGATGTATAGGATTATCATTTTAAAATAATTAATATTAGTTATTATTAATTATTCATATTGTAACTACATTTTATTGGCTCTAGTAAAAAAAAATTAAAACTTACTATTTAGTATTCATTATTTTATTTTATTAGTATTAAAATTAATTTCACTCGATGACACATTGATGAGACTTCCAACTTTTATCGTGGTAAAAAAATAAAATTATAAAAACAACTAAATTAAATACAGAATAATTCTGTAATTATTATATTTACTTAATCTTACTGTGATTTTGTATTTACTTTAATAATATTTAATAGATGGTATTATACACATCAAAAATGATTATTCCCTATTGTATTCATTGAATTTTATACTGTAGAGGGGATCATCAAAATATTTAAAATACAACATGCTTATAAATACATATCTTAGCTTATGTATACCTATATAATGAAATTTAGAAATTTGAATTAAAAATAAAAAAATTTTCATGTTTTATTACATATTTTCTATAGAGCCCTTGAAAGTTGTATTAAAATTTAAAACCGTTTCATCAAAAGTATAATACTATAAATAAAAAATATGCTATATTTTGTAGCCTGGAGGTGTCTTATATATTGCGCTATTACCCTTTGGCCTGAACTTCTATTTAAATTTCACGTACTTCCGTAATCTAAAAAAAACAAAAATATTTAACATTTTAGACGTGATCTAAAATTGCCATGTTTCAAAGGTACAAATTGTCGTACATTATTGTACTCGTAAAAACCATTTACTCTCCTACATAATTAGGTAACTAAATTATAGTATTATGATATTTATTAATTAGACACAATATTTTTATGTATAAAAATCCATCGTAAATTATATTCAAATTCATAACTATAAAATAAAATTTTCTCCATATATGTAATTGAATTTACCTATATTCACTACATATTCAAATTTTATCAAGCCTACGTTTTAGATGTATTTTTTTTTAATTTGCATTATATAAATTATATATATTATACAAAACAAACATTTTAAAACTTATTCCACCTCCTCCGATTGAATTATCTGCAATTATTAAATTTAAAGAAAGTAAGTACGTTATTGTGATGAATCTACAGAAGATGCAACGGCAATTTAACCGAAAACAGTGAAAGTATTTATAATCCGTCACTGAATTTATTTTTTGGATTTTTATAATTTCAATGTAAAACAAAAATACTTTTATAGAATGTAACATTGTTCTATTAAATTCTCCTACTATATCTTATAAATAAAACTTAAATTATATAAAAAATAGAATGTAAACGGGCGTTTTTTAAAAAAAATAGATAAATATTTTTAAAACTTAATATACAGGATCAGGATACCTGGTTAACAAGATTTCTGTAGGATAATTAAAGGTATTTAAGTCTATTAATAGTCTTAGAGCTAAGCAAGATATAAATAATGTGTAACGGAAACTTCATTAAATAGGGAAATTTGTGTCCCAAGACTTTAATAAAGGATGGTAATCAAGTAGTACGAATTATTTGTATAGTCTTCGTTCTTCTTATCAAGCTATTAAAGTACATTTTTTACATTCACCGAAAATCTCGTTGTCATATTTCTTAGATCTAAGACTAAACCTTTGATTAAATTTCAGAAATCATAACTACTAGGGAAAGGATTTGAAGGCGAATTACATTTTTTTCTGAATGTCCAAAAATATTGCTTTCCAAGCACAAAGTTCATTTCATATATCAAGGAATTAAAAAATGTAATTATTATTTTGCATTTTTTTGATATTATTAGTGCATTTTATATGTTTTTAAGTCATTTTTATATAGGAATGAATAAAATTCGATAAAAATATATGAAAATTCATTCTAAAAAAATTTTAAAAAAATAATAAAATAAATATTTATTATGTTTTTACCGATCAGATAAACCCAGATGAAATTATTGTTGACACGTGTAGACACACGTATGTATACATACAAGTTACAACGTATTTTTTATCAGATAAATTTATCATAATAATGTTTTTTTTATAAGTTTTAAGTTCAAAATTGTGTTGTTTTTTTTTTAATTTAAATACATTTTTAAAGTTTTTTAGTGCATTTTTTTAAGGCATTAAGTCGTAATTTTTAGGACATTTTTCTTATTTTTATCACATTAAAGTCCGTTCCCTAATAATTACATACCATTTATGCCTATTATAGATCTTAAAATATATACATCTACTTACCTACAATATTGTCCTATAGTAGATGGAAAGCCTATCAATTTTTTAAAGTTATGTTGTAAGTAATTAATGATGATTATTATTGTCAATTTTTTTTTGATCAAATACAAATTAATAATTGTAATATACATTTATTTGCATGTTTGGAAATTTAAACAAATAATCGACACCAATTGCATTCTTTGTACGTTGTCTTATTAAAAATATGCCAAAAATAAAAAAAGGAAAAGTATAGGCGACTACTTTGCAGGATATGTGTCAACAGGAATCTACAAAGACTGGCTCAAGAGGATAATTAACCGAAATGCTTACTTTTTAGAGATGCCAAAATAATAATAAAAATATAAAATAATAACGCATAATTGTTATTATTTTATTTTTTATGTTGTGTCAAATTATTTTATTATTTTTCTACCGTGCTTTAGGTTAGGCTACACTACATATTTATCATTATATATTTAAAATTATAAATAAAGCATTGTAAAAGTTATCGATAACGATATCCGTTCATCTCGGAATATGTTTAAAGCGGTTGTGTTTTTTAATTTATAAATAATACATTAACTATATTCTGTGAAATAAAATAATATGTTAATATAAAAACATAGAAAATAATACATTTAAAGAATAATATGTACATTTAAATACTTTTTGGAAACTTTTGAGAATGAGTAAAATTCTTGTATTTTGACATAATGCACCGTGGACGGCGAACCTAAATAACAGTTTCGGTACTCAAATTCCATCTCATATTGCCAAACAACTCTCAACTGTTTACGATTCCAAGGGTAATGTTATTCCCCTTCAAAATGTCGATGGAGTAACCACTTTGGTCCGAAATCCAAACGAAATCTCTCATCATCTTCGACTGGTTTCCCATCACATAATTAAAAAAAATCTAAGTTCTTCGTGTCACCAAACCGGTTTGCAAGCCTACCTATTGACGACGATTCTAATGACGAGGCGTTTCCCGCGTCATGCGATAACAGCCCCACAGTTAATGCAGACATTGCGGTTCGTAATTTTACTTCAAACCAGCAACATTCAAAGCCTATCACTACTAATCTATGTGAAAAATGTTTGAGATATTACCTTATTCAAAAACTCGTTGTCGAGCAGGATTGATATCAATCGGCTATCATTTAAACTCGATCATACCTAAGCGTTAGGCCTAAAGATGCAGATAGTTTTGACGCAGTCATTAACTTTTTGAAGGAAACTAGTTTTGACTACCACTCTTTTTTTCCATCATATCTACGTCCTTTTCGGATTGTAATTAAGAACTTACATCATACAACGCCTACTTCTGATATTTCTGAAGCTCTGGTCACCCTCGAACATACTGTCACAAGAGTCTCAAATATTTTAAAGCGCGACGTTGCTCTACCACTATTTTACGTGTATCTAAAACCCGCCGAAAACAACAACGACATTTTTAATGTATCATCTCTTTTCCATACTTTGGTAAAAATCGAAAAACCGTACAAGGTCAATCGGGGTCCACCTCAACGCCACAATTGCCAAGAATACGGCCATACTCGACGGTTTTGCGGTCATCGACCACGCTGCGTCAAGTGCGGTGGTGATCACCTCACCCCCGAGTGCAGCAAAGACAGTTCCTGCCCTACCAAATGCGCCCGATGTGGAGGCGACCATATGGCGAATTTCAAAGAATGTCCGTCATTTAAACTCTTCGCAAATATCAATCCAGTATTCATTGCATGCCACAAAAACCTATAACCTCATATCCTTATAATACAAATTCTAACCATAATCCTGACTCTAAGCCCAAATCTTATGCTCATGCCTTATCTGGTTCCGAAAACAAGAGTAACAATATTTCCGTAATCGAAACGTTGTTACCGAAATTGTTTTTGAATTTCACTGCAATCATTAATCCACTTATATCCCTTCTTTCCACTGTCCTAAATACAATTAATTTACCTTAGTCACACCAGCGTTACGTCTTACTCATACATCATTTCAATTTTCATTCCGTATAATACATTAATTAATTACTATCATCTATCTTAATACTTTATATTCTTATTTATCATTATCTTATCCATATAATTTATATACTCTCTATATTATTATAATAATGCATTCTACATATTTAGTACATGTATATTATTTGTATCGTCTTATCTTGCTTATGTACATTAATTGTCGAGCGATAATAGTTTTGCACTAATGGCTAAAAAAAAAAAAAAAAAATGTAGATTGTGAAGAAAAATAGTTATCAATAAGTATACTTTTAACGCAGCAGAAATAATTTTTATTTTTTTCAATTAGTTGTAGACCTAGGACGCCAAATTCCTAAATACGACTGCTCTGAGTATCAATTGAATAAATCACAGCAATAGATGTGTTGAATTTGTTTCAATAATAAATTATTTCATACAAATTACAAAGATGATTCTGTTTGGTGTGGGTGACAATGTGTCAACCTACAATAAGTACTATAAGTAAATTATACTAATATACATATTAACATAAATATATTAATAATTATTTTAAATATATAAACCAGGTGTGTCATTTTTATTGATATAAAAATCTCTTGCACAACTGCTCAAATTCCCAGCTACACAAAAAAATTATACATAAGAAATAGAAATATTTCTCTGAATAACTAATATCATATATTAAGGTTTCCCCAACTATGTATCCATGTTACATGTTATAAATATTCTAAAATAATATTTTCAAATTATAATAAATAACCAAAATCGTTATTATCGTTATTATTGTTTAAATATCTAATTTTGTCCAAATTTTAATCTAAAATATATAAAAATAATTGTGTATAGTATGTACATATATTATATAGATGTTTTAGTGATAGCATACGTTTTATCTACTTATGTAAAACCTTATATTAAATTTTCATGACTTTGACCTAACAAAAAAAAATTGCCATTGACATTTATATAAAATAAAAATAAAAATAATTGAAAATACAAAATATAAAATGTCTATACTAGCTAAAAAAGTGTCAAAAGTTGAAAAATTCCAACGAGATCAAATTTTTTACAAGAAATTACTCCCAAAGTTGACATTTGAGAGAATCATTTTCCCTATTATTACATATTAGTACATTACATAAGCAAAAAAACACACAGCCACATCGTTATAAAATCAATACATTAATTCATTCATTGCTCCGTTCGGAATTTAAAATTGTGTATTCAATATCATACTAATATAATACAAATTTATTACAAATTAATTAAAAAATAGATAACGACAATATTTTTGTTTATCATGAAACATATTATAAAAATAATTGTTGATTTAAATGTCATTCAGGCTGCTCAATATCAGTCTACATAAAGAAAGGTAATATAGTAAAGTGTAGAATAAGAATAAAAGAACTGTACAAATTCAATACAAAATTATGAAGTTATAACTCCAAATTAAATCGTTAAATTGTCAATTATTATTTATATACAAACTATATTTTTACCGAAAGACCAAAAAGTATATAAATTTACGAAGTTTAATTATGAATATTTTATAATAATTAAGAGTATAGGTGTAATATTTATTTTAGTAAAAATATTTTTGGTAGTAAAGTGAAATGTTACGTCGAGTACATATAATATACTACATTAATTATACTGAAACTCTTATAACTTTTAAAAACTTTAACTTTTTGTTATTAACTAAAAATGAAGTATTTTGTTACTGGTAACTTTATAATGTAGTGTCGTTTGTCACCATTATAGTGAATACTTACTCCTCATAAACAGTTGTAAGCGTTTTAGCTAAAGCCTAAAAGTAATATTTTTAAATTTAATTGATTCTTTAATACTAGTTATTATTATAATTATTGATGTAGAAATTGAATTTTTAATATATAACAGATCAATTCTCAGTTTTTTTTAATGTTTTTATAGATCGTATTAATGTATTTGCTGACAAAATGAAATAGCTGCAATTTCGCTTCACCATAAAGGAAGACTTATTGTATCTACGACAACTGTTTTTAATCTTATTATTTCTGTCAGAAAGAAAAAAATATTTATTTTTCTTGTCATAAACTGTAATACAACTGTTTAATACAAAAAAATGTTAAGTAACCAAGTAGGTAGGTAAATCAAAAATTTAAATGTTAATTACGTTGTATAAATTACGTGAGTTAAAATTAAAGCAACTGATGCAGTGATGCCACCATAGCATAATTATTTGATCAGTGATCACCTAAATCTTTTTTAAACGTTTTTAAAAACAACGTTTATTGTCACTTAATTCTATAGACTAATTTAAAATCGTTTTGGATCTAACAGTCAGTCATTAACAATAAACTGAACCTACATCGTAATCGTTATTGATCACATATATAACTTGATTATAATTTTTTTTTAGTATACTGTGGTATAATAAAAAATAGACTATCCTGGAATTGAGGTTGGATACTTACAGAATAATTGTTTTTAATAACTCGAGGAATTTGATAGATTCGTTTACAGTTATTGTAGGTATGTACAAAAATAACACCAAAAACTTCAATCGTCTAGCTTGTAGTGATTTTAAACCTATTCAGTATGAGACTTCATAAATAGTATGGTAAAATATCTTAAAATATCTATAATTTTTAAATTTATAAGCATACAAACATAGAAAATACTTTTCTGAACATTATCTAGTTTATTAACATAACAAGTTTGATTATGATTCCATAATACCGTAGGGAATTTGAGCAGTGATTTGATAAAATTGCAATACAATACCTAACATGACAGGTACGTTTGATTAATGAGGTTCGTTTTTTTGATTACAACAAAAAAAACAAAAATTTTTGGAAAGAAATAGTTATTTTTATATAGCTGAATATCCAATGCTGTAAAAATTTGAATTTTAAATGCTCTTAAAAAAATTGATTTAACTTTCCATCGGTAGAATATATTCAATAGATTAAACAATTTATAAAGAACCTCGCTTGTATACAATTTTCAAATCTTAGTTATAAACAGAAAATTTTCATGATTTCTAATTACAAAATAACTTGTATTTTTCGAAATTTCAAAAATTACTCTAAATTTAAATGCTTCTTATAAAATATTGTGTCTATAAATTGTCGATATTTTTTAATTGGAAAATGAACCTCTTATTATGGACCTTGTAATACATTTTCAAGAATTTTTACCCATTCATACATTTGTATTGACATAAAAAATACTAAAAAAACAAATGTTAACTATAGCTTAAAAAAATTAGTAATTATGTTATTTTCATGATCATGGGACATAGATTATACTTCCGATTATATATCCGACTTTATAAACTAAATTATATTGTATAACGAAACTATTGATATAATCTTCCTGTCAAGATGTATTGATAGAAAATAAATAGGAATATTAAAAATTTAAAATATTGTCTACTAAATAAATCACGGATTAAGATATTATATAATATACAGGCCACAGGGTGATTCTTTTATCATGAAACACTCATTATGTCAAAAAGTATTTATGTTTTTGAAAACATCTTTTTACATAGCTTCAAGTTATTAAAAATAACGTTTTTATTAAAAAAATATATTTTTAAATATTTTTTATTCTCATATTTTTTTAAGTTTTTACTTTTTTGAATAACAACATAGTTTTAATTTCATATTCCATAGCAGAATATTTTTTTAAGTATTTTGATACATAAGAATCAAATTTAGGGCGAGTAGCTTATGAGTTATACGCTTATACGTATTTTAAGTTTGGACAAGCCACAATTGGAGTAGTGGACAAACATTTTGTGGAGTAACCCCGTACCACCACTCCACGCATCAAAACTTTATACTTTTAACTCATTGACTACTCGCCCTAAATTTGAGTGATTTGACTTTTATGTATCAAAATACTCAGAAAAATATTCTGCTATGGAATATGGAATTAAAACTATGTTCATTCAAAAAAGTAAGAAACTTATAAAAAATATGAGAATAAAAAATATTTTAAAATATAATTATTTTAATAAAAACGTATTTTAATGAGTGTTTCATGATAAAAGAATCACTCTGTATAATCAGCTGATAAATTGTAAATATCCGTAATAACTGATAAGGCCTATCATTTATATTCCGTAGACGATAATGAATTGTGATAGTATTAGTATAATACTGTGATTTAATTATATGTATCTTATATTCTTATTACTTACTGAAGTATTAAGTATATTGTATAATAGTAAGTAATAAGTATTATTGACTATTGTTGTATAAATTATTCGTGATCTAAAATTTCAAACGATTTTTAATTCAATTTCTTGGCCAGTTTGTTTTATTTCATCGCACATTTCGAACGATTGACACAACATGGTCGATTACAGAGAGTTCGACTTCCCAGCCGAACTGTGCTGTTCGCCCAGCCCGCTGATCGCCATTGCCGGCCTGGATACAGTGAACAATACCATCCATAGGACAATTTGGGATGCTTTTCACAGTCCCATAGGCCGTGAAAGTCGAGCTGTTTTAAATTTTTTCCACCTCACGTCTGAGTACAAGTTTCCTAATCTAAGCGAAAAGGTATATAATGTATTATTATTAAATCATTGCTTTGGCCTCATCTAAATCAAACCAATCTAACCTAACCATTATATGTTACTTCAACTCCTCCAAAACTCACTACACAATTTCTGTTTTTTAGCGGGTGATGCCTTATATTCCAAAAGGTATACTCAAAAGGAATTGGTTGGAAAAACATATCCATTATGATCCTGCCGTTGTAGTAATTTTTTACGACTGTGATTGGGATGACGAATCATGGAATGAAAAAATCAGCGAGTGTTCGTCCAGAGTGCAATCAATTAGGTTGTTGTTTAGTATTATATCATTAGACTTTTAGTTTTGTGATCGATAATTTATGATTTTCAGTGAACTTGTAGTGATGTTTATGTTTTTCATATAATAATTTACAAGTTATCAACCAAGAAAAATTAATTTACCCAAATAAAATTTGTCAACCATTTTAAGATGCTGTTATTTTCCTATTAACTACCCTTGTTATATATTTATTACATGAAATTCATAGGTTGTCTCTGGAAGGAAGAAAATCAAGAATAGTTGTAGTATTGATACAAAAACTAATGCCTGCAGTTGATGATACTATTACTACTGAGAGAGCTGCATCACTGTGTGAAGCTTGTACTTTGAATCCAAAAGCTTTATTTATACTTCCAGTAGTAGACAATATCCATGGCTATGCTATAAGGTAACATTACTTTAATACACTTGAATAAATAAATAATTATTTATTAATTATAAAACTTAGGTTGGAAAATGCATTCTACGACCTGGCGCAGAATTATTATCAACAACAAATCAGATCAGTTAAGTCAAAATTAGAAAATTTAAGCAAAACCAGTCATCAATATTTAATTGTTCGTTATTCATTCAAAATTGGATTTTATAACGAACTTAGACAAGACCATCATAATGCTCATAAGTTAGTGTGCTATTATGTTTTAAATTATTAATATTTTAACTTGTCAAATGTTTTAATTTAGGCACTATCATCAGTGTTATATGTCTTTATTAGAAATACGCACTTTTGATACGAACATCTATGAAGTGAAAGTTGTTGCTGCTTACATTATATACAAAATAAGCAGATTGTTATTTGCAATGAAGAGAGCTCGAGATGCATTGACTCAGTTTAATTCTCATGTAAATGTATTTAAATCGATGATAGGACCTCCAGAATTGATGTTTGAGCACTATTCTTGGTTATCAAAACAGTAAGTTTTTACATACAGTATCCAATCAAGATTAAAAAAAAAAATTTTTATATAGATTTTCAATGTTTGCATCATTATTTGATGAAACAACAGCTGAAAGTTTCACTGCTACTCAAGCATTAAATCCAGGATTTTTCTTTAAAGAAGCTGCAGACTATGCAAAAAAGAGAAAATCTAGTGCCTATGATATTTGTCAGGTATTATGACTAACATATTATTTGTCATTAGTATTGTTTATAATTATTAATCAATAATTCATAATCACTACTATAGATAAACTTATTTCTAATAATATCAAGTTATCAAGTTATATTTTAATAAATTATGTAACATATTATTATTTATTTGGAAATAAACATTTTATAAATTGTACACAATACTAAATTAAAACAAATAATAATAAAATGGTTATTGTGTTATTTAGGATGCAAATTTCTACCCAACTAGTGATCCATTAAGCCAATGGAATAATATAGAATTTTATGGTCAAAGGCCATGGCGATTAATGAAAACTCTCAACAACTTAGATTTTGATACTATAGAAGCAGATGGTGTCCAAGCTCTAAAATTTTATGAAAACACAAAAGTTGATCATTCAGTATGTATTTTTAAAAACAACTAAATAATAAATTACCATTTATCTTTAACATATTTAGAGTAATAAATTATTATTTTTTAGAAAGCAATCATCAACTTTTTAGGAAATGCAATGAAACAATTTAAATATTACAAGTGTCCTAGAATGAGAAATTTGTTGGGTATTTTTCTAACTAATACATGTTAAATTATTTTCAATTAAATGTTTTTTTTATCATTTAATTTTAGCTGTACAGATGGCTGATGAATATTACAATGCAAAAGATTACAGCAAAGCTCTTACGTGAGTACTCATATGAATTTAATCTTATAACTGAATAATTAATATTAAATAATTACTATTTTATACAAATAAGTTTATGGAGTCACATGTTGTGGGATTACCGAGACGAAGGCTGGGAAGCAATTGCCCATGAATTAGTAAACAAATGTCTGAAATGCGCATATTTAACAGCGAGTGTTCAGAATTATGTAGAATTAAATTTAGAAGCTCTGAAATATTACAAAAATTTTGATCTCCAAAAAGCTTTAAACAATATTGGTTCAATCATACAAGTAAATATAATATTACAATAAATAATTTTGTAAACTTAAAATAGTGTCATATATTTAAACAAAATATATTTTCAGAGAAAAATTCCAGAACCCGAAAAAACACTTAATGATTATGAGAAAAATGTATCCATGGAAGAGTGGCAAAAATGTGACTCTATGCAATCAAATTCTGTTTTGGAAATTGATATGTCAGTTACAAATTCTACAGTCAATACCAAAGTTATTCTGAAAGATGTTTCGTGTGATGGCATTGAAATTGATATCTTTATAAAGTACTTAATCAACATAAATATAATGTAATATCTGTAAAACTAATTTAATTTAAACCAATTTTATACTACTTTAGAGCTGATTTTCCTATACTGGTACAATTTTCAAAACTTATAGCTTGTGTTACCTGCATTGATAATACATATGATGTTGAGGTCTGCACCGACAGTAGTAAACTTATCTATGGAGAATCAAAAACTCATACATATACTTGCAAATTTGTGCCCTCGCCAAATGACGTTGGAAAAGAAATTACTGTAAGTATCATAGCATAATATTAAAATCAGCTTCATTTATATTATTTGGAAAGTTTTATTTGTATAAATTCAAATAGAATAAACTTAAAAATTATCAAAAAAAGTTAAATTTTTGTCATGCCTACACCGAAAATTTAATTTTTGATGCTGGTTGAAATGTGTTTATTTGAACTTTTTTCGTCCTTTGGATATTAAATACTTTCTTTGCTTCTATGCTGCTCTTCTATGAAACAGTTTTCAAAATCACCTAGAACAATTCATCATGAATTACTATCAAACACTGATCATCTACATGGTGGTTCTAAGCCTAATAAAACATAATTGTTATTACTACATTTTGACATTACTAACATGACAAAAAAAGAATAACTTTTATGTAGCTTGTTCAAGAAAGCAATTTCAGTCTTGGGAAAAATACAGCCCACATCACTACTCACTACCCATCTTTTCTATACAAAATACTATTTAATACATTCATTATTAATGTAGTATTCATTATTTCTCTTTTTATCTATTTCCTCATTAGAAAAACTATATATATATATTTATATAGCTATAAATAAAACTTTAGAATTATTAAGCAATAAGTTATTTTAATGTAAAGTGATATCATTTAAAAGTTTTACCTGAAATCAAAAAAAAAATTTTTTTAGGTTAATTCTATTAAACTGCAATTAGGAAATGAACCTGATTTCCCAATAGTTTTAAAATTTTATAGTTCAATAAAGAAAACTAAAAGTTTTGAAAGAGAAATGAATAACTTCAGGTATTATACTATTATATTATCATAAATAATAATAGTGATGTTACAAATGCTGATTTTTGAGGAGAAATTAAACTTTTAAAAAAATATTTAAGTAATACAATGATAAAAAATGATGTTGCAGGGGTGGCCACAACGAGGCTCGCGAGCCGCATGCGGCTCTTGAACCAAATTTAGACTAAAATTAAATGTAAATAAATGTTCCTTCATTTGATTTAAAATGAAAAATGTATCTCAATTTTATAAACATTGCTTTACAATGTGGCTCACCTCGAATCAACTATAAATTTGTGGCTCCCAAAGTTAAGATTAGTGGCCACCCCTGTTATATTGACTCTAACATTAAATTAACTTAAATTCAAAACAAATTTTTGATTTTATTAGTTTGATTCTGTTCAGATATTTGCAATTTTAAATTAAGTTTTCATGCTGAACCGAGCTCAGAGTGGAAACTTACAGTTTGTAATTTCACTAATATTAATTTATTTTTACTACCTATTTTAAATATTTTAACCATTTTCATGATTATTAAGTTTGTCCAAGGCTTCTGATGATAAATTTGAACGAATCAAACAGATTACATCAACTACTTTAAAACCGAGAAGTTCAAGACTTGGCATGGAAATCAAACACAAAAATCCAGCATTGTTATTGGAATGGTATAAAGTATCTGTCTGTTTGACAAATTTAGAAAATCGACCCGTTAGTGATGTCTGTTTAAATTTCTCATTGAATCGCAACAATAATGAAAAAGTTGAACATTCAAGTAAGTATGAAATAATAAAAATACAAGAATTATTTTTTCACATAATATAATCATTTTGCAGCTGAAGTATGTGAAGATCCAGATAAAAATGTATTATCATTGCCAGTGGATTTTAAATTAAATAATATGCTTGTTGGAGACCAGAAAACTCAATCTTTCTATGTTAGATTTTCAAGTTTAGACACTCGTTACTTTCAACTTATGGTCAGTATACATTTTTCAGTTTTTCATTATTTATAGACCATTTATAAAACAAATCAATATAAATAAACTAAAAAAGTAGTTATAAAACTTTTCAAATTAGAAAAACAGTAATGTTTAGAAATATTACATACTATTTGATGTCCACTTATAAAAGAGTTTTTTGTCTAAAGGTTTATAATTAAGTTTTATTTATACAATAATTATCTAACTAGAAATTAAAAATGTTTGCTATTTCATATTGAGATTCAATATATGAAATGTTACTAACATTGCATTACCTACAAATTTAATATAAGAAACATGTGATACAATAAGTTGTGAATGTGCCATTATCGCCTTAATGCATTTAATTTCTATGTTCTAACTAAGAAGAAATTATTTGAATGTTTAATAAATTTAAAATTATTTTTAATTGAATCAACTATTAATATGTATACAAACTATTGTCAATTAATTAAACAACAATATTTTACTAATACAGTGAACCTCGATAACTCAAACCTCTATATGTCAAATTTTCAATAACTCAAATTTTTTTTCCCCTAGACTCATTCAAATTATTGAGATCCCTCTGTATTTATTATTTTATTATGACTGTTGTTTCAGATAAGCTATTCAATAGAAGATAACAACAGAACAAAAATTGCTTGCGTAAAAGATGTTGAAATCATTATTGATGTGAACATTGTATTCGATATATCAGTTACTTACATGTCTTCCAAATTTGAACCTGTATCCAAGGTGTATGTAGGTGAACCATTAATAGTGATGCCGAGTATAAAGTGTCTTTCCCCATGGCCAATACTTATAGAAAATACATCTTTTCAATTGGTAAATCTTATGAAAAAAAAAATTATTTAATTACAATCTTGAAAATTTTTATTTTATATTTCAGGCTAAACATGTTAATATTTCGGCTGGTGGTTACCAATCAGTACTAAATGGAGTACTTTTAGAATCTGATGAATGTGCTTCAGAAGTAATATGTGTAACACCATCTGAGCTTAGTGAAAATATTCTAGGTTGTTTCACTATAAATTGGAAAAGGTAATAATAAATATTATAAATAACTAATCAATAAGTATTTCAACTAATTTGTAAATTTGTTTACAAACTATAAAATTCTCATTTTTATTTGAACACTAATTTTTCAGCTTTTTTATGTTTCAGAACTGATGTGGAAAGTGAATGTAAGAGTGGATATTCAAGTATAGAGTTACCTAAAATTATAGTTGAAAAATCAACGTTTCTGGTCAGTTATTTTAAAATATATTGCTTTAATACTGAAGAAAGTGATGGATTGATTTTGTTTTTAGGTGGATATGAAATTACCAGCTCATGGATGGTTACATACTCCAATGAGTGTTGTATACTTTTTGCATAATAACTCTGAATCACTACTTACTTTAAATGTATCAATGGAAGCAAATGAAGCATTTATGATGGCTGGAAACAAAGATGTATGTGTATAAAAAAAATAAAAATATAATATCAATATCATACATAATTATGTACAATTTTAGTTGAACGTCACAGTTTTGCCTGAAAGCACATACAAGTTGCACTTTAATCTCTATCCTCTTGTTGTTGGTGTGTCAACATTACCAAAAATGCACATTGGCTGTACTTCTGAACCTAATGATTTCAAACACATTTTAAATGATGTACTAGTTAGATCTTTACAAACACAAATATACATTATGGTGAGTAATATTAATGTTTTTTAACACATTGACTGCCAGCAGTAACATGGATGTTTTTCCATGTACTATTTTTTATGTCATTCTAAAGCGATTAAAAAAAAAGTATTATTATTATTATACAATGTGATTCATTTATCAAACAAAACGCATTATTTCAAAATCTATTATTAATTTCTAGTTGAAAAAAAATAGCAATTTTTAATATTTGTTATCATTAGGGCTCAGATTTATATGTATTTATGAAACCAAAATATGTATTTACGTTAGTAAAATATGTACATAAATATGTGCTAAAAAAATCAAAATATGTATTTTACTAATATGATTTATTTATTAATATTTAATTATATAATATATCCATATGAGTTTCTAATGAAACAAATTATATTTAAAATAGTAAAATTATTTAAAAAAAGGTGTTACAAATTATAAAATAGAAATAAAAATGTTAATTATCTTGATTAAAATTTATGATAACAGCCATTTTGATAAGAACTTTGATTTGGTCTTATACTGACTAAATGATCTTTCGGTTTCCACTGATTTTATTCAACTGTATTACATTTTGACTTTATCTGAAGGAGTAAGTTATATCTACCGTAGATTAAGTTCAATAATTGGTATTATTTTGTTACTATGTTATACTTTTGGAAATTTGAGAAATTTTTTTTATTGAAAAATACAATCGTACATAATTCATAATTATTAAAAAAATTGTAAATGAACAAATTGTCAAAATGTGTAAGAAAAAATGGAATTATTAAAAAATATGTAAAAACATGTACTTATGGCCAAATATGTAAAAATATAGTTAATTTCATTGGAAATCCCTTGAAATAAATTTATCACTCACTTCAATTAATTTATCAAGTCACAATAAAAATATATATTTACATATAAATCCAAGCCCTAGTTATCATTATATTTCTACATGTTTATACTTTTTTAAATGACAACATGCATTTTTAATTTCATGTTCTGTAATAGAATATTTTTTGGTATATTTTGATTTATACAAATTAATATTTAAACAAATATTTTATGAGTTATAAGTATTTAAAGTTTAAGTGAGCAAATTGAAAGTTATAGGGATACTCTTCAATGTGTTGGTCTGCTACTTTGCTTATCTAAACTATAAATATTTTTCACTCATAAGCTACTAGTCTAAATTTTGATTATTATTTTTCAAAATATTCCAAAAAATATTGTGCTTCAGAATATAAAATTTAAAATATATGTTCTAATTAAAAAAAATGGTGTTTTATTTTGACTAAAATTTATTTTAAAAGTGTTAATAGTTTTTGAAGTAATAAGTGTTATTTGATTAAAGAAAAACACTCAGTACAGTAATATTTGATAAATTTCAAGTGTATCTAATATAATCCGTTTAAGACTATTACTCTTAGTATATCATTCAATCTAAAACTATCTCATCTATACTATCATAAAAAAAATATTCATTATTAGTTCAACGCCAGAGAAAATATCCATATCTACAAATAAACTATGTGGTCATATGGTATATAAATAAAATGGTGCGATTGCCAGTGTCCATAAAAATACTTTTATATTGTGATACTTTGTTGGCAATTACACAACTGCAGTTAATGTGTTAAAATGTGTTAATTAATTAATAATTTTATTCAATACAAAACAAATATGTAATATTTACATCAAACATTTGGGTTTATAATTTTCAGCCCAAACATTTGCCAATTCAAACAAATTAAGTTTTTAAATAAAAACAAAGTTACTTTTATTAATTTTTTGTTTGTTATGGTCGATATAAACATTTTTTATTTAAACAAACATGCAATTGAATTGTAAATTTATTACCTTAAATGTGTTTAATTTTAATTTTTTTTTTTTGTGTTATTATCATGTTATTAATTAAAATGTGATACCTATTTATAAGTTCAATACATATTTATTTATTTATTTATTTTAAGTTATAATAATTGTTTATTATGTGATTATTAAAATTATATAAATATTTTTTAAAAATGTATTATATTATAAACTAATATTGAATACCCTATTTTAATGCATAACTATATTGTATTTTATTATACTCTAGTCTATATTTATTATAAAACTATTATGAAAATCTATCACTTTAAGACAATATTCTATTATCTGTAAAAGACGAATATATACCTATTCTATTATTCCTAGAAAAAATTACAATGAAGACTATAAAACATGTATACATGAATTAAACATTAATACATAGAACAAAAAATTTTTTAAACTAATTTACATTATAGTAACCAGTGCAATGGAAAATAGAATTATTTAACAATATTTTTAAGTTATTTTAGAAAACGGGAATTTTTACTCAGACTAGTTTCATCAAATCGATTTTTTTAGTTTATTTTTTTTATAATTCAAAAACGAATAACTATATAACTTGAAATTTTCACTAAGTGCTTATATTATCATTGTCCATATATACATAGTATAATTTTTAGACTAATCGTGTGGCTAAGTCAGTTATCAGTGTGTTTTTTAAGAGCTTTTTTCATACATTTTTAATTTCTAGTCCAAGTCTAAATAAATAGATGTACGCAAATAACGATACCTAATGGTTACGATTGCTACATAGGACGTTGTTTTATTAGATTGGTAACACTTGGACACTTGGTACCTACCTAATATCGACATAACAGTTGCCAGTTACGTTATTCACCCAATAGACAGACTCATTAAGAGTTATTGTATAAACTAGAAAGTTAAATAAAACTAATAAAATCAGAGTTCGTATTTTGCAGTAATATATTTTAATTATTGTAACCTACAAGTGATAGTAAAGACATCACAAATAGGTATATAAATATTCAAATATTATAGGTGTAAATAATAATAAAATAATATAAATATAGTTAAGTCTTTATATTATTAGTTTGTATTGTATTCATAAGATTAAAATAATACATAGTACATTATTAATTGTGTAAAGTGATAAATTTTACTGACTATTGTGTGGAAATGGTAAGATAACTATCGTACATGGTACATACACATACCTACCTACCTATATAATAGATACTTTTGTGAAAAATGGCAGCATTTAATGCACAAGACATTCGCAAATCTTGGGGGATTTTCAGGACATTCAAATCTGACTAAAGAATAGAATATTGAGTTTTTAAATAGAATGCAATATGTCTAGCTGTAATCTCCTGCTGCTGCTATACACAATAATACATAAAAAAAAAAAGAAAAACGTCAAAAGTATTTTATTGAATGTATTTATTATATATTTACACATTTGTTTAAAAATTGAAGACAACGGAGGTAACTAATTTTTATAAATCATATTGTTATAATTAACATACGTAACACAATATATTGCATATAAAATTTTAAATGTATATGTATATACCATAACAAAAATAATTCAGTGATGTGATGGCAATAATTGACATTACTTGGTTTTTTGCACAAGTGAATCAAGTTTAAATTACTTGATTTCTAATATATTCTAGTATATTATGTAGTTAGACATTATTACTCTTTATAAAATTCAATAATAGGAAGTTAATTTATTACACACGTAATATAGGCTTATCTAGTAACTATTAATAATTAAAATTATTATACACGTTAAATTATAATATATATATGTATATATTAATAAACTTATAATAATTATTGAAGATTGAAAAATACAATGGCAACTAAGTTTTTGAGGGATTATAAAATATAATTCTCATTAAAATTAAGTACAACTACTGCATGATGCGTGTACTAGTATATTATATGTACACTGTATATATATATATAGTATAAATATATCTTTTTTTCAAAAACAGGTAAAATCAATTTACCTTTTCAAAATAAATGATATTTTTACTAAATAATATTACAATATATATATATACTTATATATTATATATTAATATATTATAGAAGTTTATTATTTTCCAGAATAATGTGATCCCATGTTAGATGGGGGTCCTCTCATGTGTGGCTGGTGTTTGGCGGTACCTGAATACCGACTACCTGGTCGTGAGTGTACTATCGCATAATGATCACTATTTGTCGACATGGATCTAGTTGAATTCATCGTAGAGCCACCTGATACATATCCTGGCTTACCATTTAATGAGTACCTAAAAATTTAAAAAAATTAATCAATGATCAAAACTCGGTCGCACGTCACACACCGCCGGCCATCCTCTGCTTACCTAGATCCGTACTGCGAACCGTGCCAGCTACGGTACGGGTCGTAGTCTTCGATGATGCTGGGCTCTTTCTCAATGATGTCGGTGCGGGCGCATGAGCACGTCATCGCCGAGCACAGGAACACGTTGATGACGAGCATGATGAGGAACATGAGCCCGAACGCTATGCACAGGTATAGCAGCCACGGGGGACGGATGCCGCCGTCGGACGGGTCGTCGCATAGCGTCAGGCTGCGGGCAGTCTCGCCGGGCTCGAGCACGAAAACCGTCGTACTGGCCGTCAACGTGCCATTTTCCGCTGGCGAGTCAACGGCGAACTCGTACTTGATCTGCTGCTGCTGCTGCTGCAATTGCACCGCGGACACGCCGTCGCATTCGGGTTCCACGCACGCGCCCCTACACACCTCGATGTCACACTGGAAATACAGCTCCGGGCTGTCCGGAAACCGGAACATAGAATTCAGCGCTGCGTCCGCGTACCCCGACTTTGGATCGTACTTGAATGGTGTGATGACTTTGTTGGAAGGACAACTGCAATCCAACATGTACAATGATATTAATACCGATACATCATTATAGTATTATAATACTATGATATAATATAATAATTACTATAATACATTATAAATTATAGTACATATACAGGGTGATTCTTTTTTCAAGAACACTCATTATTTCAAAAAGTATTAATGTTTTTGAAAATATTTTTTTACATAGTTTCAAATTGTTAAAAAAACAACGTTTATATTAAAAAATTATATTTTTAAATATTTTTTATCCTTAAAGTTTTTTAAGTTTTTTACTTTTTTGAATGACAACATAGTGTTTTAATTTCATTTTCCAAAGCAGAATAATTTTCTGAGTACTTTGATACATAAAATTTGAATTTAGGGTGAGTAGTTTATGAGTTATACTCATTTAAAATTTAGATAAGCGGAGTAGTGGACAAACATTTTGCGGGGTAACCCCGTACCACTCCACTTCGTGCAACTAAACTTTAAATACGTATAACTCATAAACTACTCGCCCTAAATTCGATTTTTATGTATTAAAATACTCAAAAAATTATTCTGCTTTGGAATATGAAATTAAAAATCTATGTTGTCATTCAAAAAAGTAAAAAACTTAAAAAACTTTAAGGATAAAAAATATTTAAAAATATAATTTTTTAATATAAACGTTGTTTTTTTAACAATTTGAAACTATGTAAAAAAATATTTTCAAAAACATAAATACTTTTTGAAATAATGAGTGTTGTTTGAAAAAAGAATCACCCTGTATATATATATATATTGTGTAGCGTTTGAAAAATATAAAATATTATGTCGATGTTTTTCTGACCGTTAGATTTCGTCGATAAGGTACCTAATACGGAAAAACAGAAAACGTATCCGAAGCGACGGACGACAAAGTTTCTAAAATGATGGGACGTAGGAAATTCAGACACGCGTTCTCAGCACGCTTTTTATGTATACACATTGTCGAGTACCACTATAGTCAAATTAACTTCTGTGTACGTGTACTGTTCAATGAAAATCGGCTACCACTCATTATATATGTATATATAGTATATTGTGTGTATTATAACTAATGGGTTTTATAGAACTCGAAAAATATTTCCGGTTTGATATCATCATCTGCCATTAACCATTTAATTGTTGGCTGTACGAAACTGTCTGTTTTGAGAAGAAACATATTGCACCACTATCTCGGACCATTGCGGTTATTGACAAAACAAAATAATAGTCAAGTATAAAAGAAAATCCCATCGAACGCCATCTTCTTGGAAACGCTCGAGCAGACGTATGCGAGTTAAAAAACAATCACGGTTTAAACCACTAATTTCAGAGTCTTTGGAAGTTGTAACTAGAAAAACCACATAATTGTGCTACACGCGGTACAGCGGGAGATCTTTTGTAACCAACTATGTACAGTATTGTCAGGGTTCACTTACCCGAGCTCATTGATGAGGTTGACGCTGTTGTTCCTCTTGTTGAACGCAAAACAGTTCTTAACGCGTATTCCATAGGCGCCTGTGTTGTTCGAAACATGGAAAAAATGTTATGTTTAATTTTTTTATAGTTGCGTGTATTATTTACAAAAGTAAATAGAAAATATACATATATAGCTAAGTTTTACTGGTTTGAGTAAACATGTTTTTAATTTTTTTTTTTAACAATATTTATATTTAATGTTTGTTCCACTTCATTGAATTATGCAAAATGTTGAAATATTAATAAATTATATGTTTACTTATTGTTTAATAAACCACAAATTGAAATTAAATATTGAATTCAAATTATTATTATTGAAGCGTGTAATTTATTATATAAATACTTTCACACGATGTTATAAAGTCGAACACTACAGTAAATATTGGAATCAATATGATATACCATATACCATATATAAGTGTAAATTAAATATATTTAGATATTTAGATACCTTCATAAAATAATAAAATATACTTATAGTTGTTACTTTATAGTAAAATTAAATATTTATATTTTAATTGATTTGAACAGTGCATATAAATCGGTTTTCATAAATCCTCCTTAATATAGGTAGTACAAACGAAACAGTTAAGTGTATTATTTTAACTAATAAGTAACTAGTAAGTATATGTATTACATGTTATAACCTATAATAACTAATAAGTGTCAAAATTTATGATAATATGGTTTTATCATAAGTAGATACCTAATATTATAACTTTATGAGTTATGGAGACAACAAAAATCTTTCTCAAAAATGTATATAGGCTCAGACTTATAACATGAACAATTTTAAATTAACCTATAGGCATTCGTTAATTTAAGTTATTTTATGTTTCAATATTATCAAAGTATTATTCTTATTTTACCATCGTGTCTTGATATCTCAGCCCTTAGTGTGTAAGGATGGCTGTAAACAACTTCCTGAATTCTTTTGCCATTCTCGAGGAATTTTAATGATACCAACGACGTTTCGTTTCTGAAAAATAATATAATGTTTTAATCTTGTTGATTTTTTTTTTTTAACATTTGTAGAATTTTATCGATAAGTTCAAGTCTATAGACATTATTTACTTGGAATTCTTGAATCCTGATTTTCCACATGTGATGACGTAGTATTTATCGTCCGCAAGTTCTAGAGTTCTGTGTATTCTTATAGCAATCGGTACTGATCTCTCTTCAGTTTTCTGTTAAATTAAATATACTAATACTACATTACATATATTATGATAATGATACTTAATTGTTAATTTGTTCATATTATGGACCTAGTGAAAAACTATATATTATTTATTTAATTACATAGTTCGCCGTATAGTAATATAGTATATTTAAATATACCATAATATTATAAATGTATGTTTTTATGTGTGATTACCAATGGGTATTTTAATATTGAGTAACGGCTTATGAATTGGATAAAACAAATTATTAGTATATTTGTAGTAAAATTTTAATTGCCAAGTATCAAAATTCAAAATATTATTATAATATTCAGTATATCTATATTATTATTTATTTAGGTTATACCGCCTATTTGTTAAGGAGAATGTATACCTAAATTGTATTATATACGTTTATATTTGAAAAATAAACTTCAAGCTCGTGATCAATATATTCTATATTTGATCAAAACCTCTGAAATAGTCATTTATTAAAAATGTGTGTACAGCTTATATTTAATGGGGTTTAGAATCTAAGTTTAAAATCTGCGAGATTTTAATTTGTCACGGGTAACGTCGTATATACGATCAGTTAGTGTATAATAATATATTATATGAATTATCGTTTTTTATCATACTTTTTATAATACAATTAGATTTATATTATGAATAAGTACAATATGTATAAATAAAATATGATTAAATGTATAATGAGAATAAGTATAGCATTATTATAAAATAGAACAATCTTGATATTATAAGTGCATAGTTTCTAGTTTTTAGATTAGTGAATACAATCAATTTTGATTTAAAAATAATAAACTTTATCTAAAGAATATTATCAGAAAATAATATGATCATGTACCTGCGTCAATAAAGATTAACATTTTTATGTGCGTGGATTTGTGTTAAAATATATATTTTTATTTATTTATACAATTTAATCCGTATTCTATTTATACTTTCGACTTCTGAGTTATGCACTGTGATTATGGTTACCGAAGATTATGTATGTCATTTATCTTAATCCTAAATAGTTAATACATTAACATAATTTATTTGTGTGTCAAATTGTTTATGGACTTATATTTCATTAAGGAATCCGTCACATGGATCAACCCGACTTTGTTTATTACGTAACTGTAACAACTGTCCACGAGAGCAAATAGAAAACAATTGGTCATTCAAATACGAAAGAAAAATGTTCATATATATATATATATTATAATGTTTCAATCGTTTATTAGACATGCTCGCGTAATGAATAATTTTTTCGTCACCTCCACGGATCATCTGTCCCTATCGCTGCACTTTCCCCGTTCGCTCGATGGCTTCGGTGTACTGACTTCGCTGTGGTCAACTATTCGACCGTAACCAACACTATTATTTTATTTACACAATTTTCACCAAACAGACACACATAATATAATTTATTACACTTTATATAAATAAATGTGTTAACTACTGAACCTATTTATTATTGGTTATTGGTTACCTATACGACAATATATTCATAAATTATAGTGATATCGGTTGATTTTTAAATTAATATTTAATATTATATCTCCCTAATAAAATTTAATCATTTGTCATATTATTAATATGTAATAAACAAACGACAAAAATGAGGAGAATCAGATCTCAGACACTTGAAATAAAATTTATAAAAAAAGTGTAATAGAATAACGTTTAAAAACAAAAGTCCATCAATTGTAGTTAGTATAAGTATAAATGTAAATATTAGCACAAGATTATTTTTAATTCGAACAGTTTTAACATATTGTAAGAAACAAGGAAAATCACACACTACGAGCTTGTCAATTAGTCAATTTATGAATTTACAATTATATTAATCACATAAAATTACAATACGTATTATTTATTATCGAAACTTGCACAACATACATGTGATATAAATAAAGGGTACAATGAAATACAAAAACATAAGCTACGTTTGATATATTATCTAATACAACGAGAATACTATTTAAAAAAAAAAAACCCAAAAATAATTACAATATTATATTTAATTAAAATGCCCCAACTTAGATGAAGCTAATTCCAAATTGAATGTATAGTTATCTAAATGTAAATGCAATAAATAGTTACAGTTGATATCCTACTTCACTGTATTCTTTAAATATATAAACCCATTAGTATAAAACTGTTTATGAATATGTTATACATGATAGTAATGTATAATTTTTTAATGGTAAGCCAATGTTACAATCAACATATCCATTTTGTTCAGAATAATTTTAGTACAATTTACCTAAAGATTTACTATTCCACGCCAGCATCCTAAATCCTAATATAAATTCAAATTAAACTATTAAAAACGAGCATAATATATGGTATGGGAATTAATAATTTTTAAATACATACACGCTACTTTCAATACATAGGTATATTTTATATTTAAATATAATTGTGCCCTGAAGTGATGATATTATGAGTTTTAAATTACATAATACCTGTAATAAAATAATAGCTAATAGGTATAAGTACCTACCAGAGGCAAATGTTGATTGTAAAAGATAATTATAATATTTCAATGAATAACTTCTTTTGTTTACATCCTATAAATTAAGTAGTGTATAAAAATTTAAATCATTAATGTTATAAATGAACGTAGTATATGTAGTTTGTTAACTGTTTTAGATATATTCAATTCTGAGAAACTATGAATCTTTTAAGTTGAAATAAATGTAACTATGTAAGTACTTAAATATATACAGATAGATAGTTAATACATAACTACTATATACTATTGTAGATAATGAACATTGCTGTAAAACTATTTAATTACAATGTGTGATTTTTGCCCCTAGATAATTTATGATGTAAAAACAAAAATTCTAGCAGTCATCAGGGAAAAATTTAAAACATAATCTAATAAAATAGCTAAAAAATGATTAGACACCAACGAAAAACGTTGAAGAAATGTAAGGAAGCATCAAACATTAAACAAGGCCTGGTTTTAATTACATTATTATTATTAAATTTAATCTATATAATATATTATAGTTTATAATAATTACCTACTACTACTAACGCTTTTTTTTCAATACGATTCGTACTTAAATGTTAAATGAATGTGATACATAAGTGTGAAAAGAGTATAATTATAAGTGTAACTGACAAATCACAACCGGAGTTTAAAATGACTAAGTAATGTTATTTTCATGAAAGACTGAGTACGTATTTATATTTTATATTAACGAATACGACACTGTCTAGTATTCTAGCTTCTAGCATCTGTATATATTATACTCTCCAGTATTTGGTCATGCTCATAGAATTAACATTAAAGACGGTACAACAATTGAAATGACAATGATAGAATGCTTTATTCTTTGTAATCAAAATGTCAAAAACCTGTAATTCCATAGAAAAACTAACCAGTATTAAACAACAGTAAAAATATTTATTATATATTATTAAATCGAATTCGTGAATTTCGTATTATACTTTAGGCCAATGCCGTCTTCAAATGGTGATGACTGAAAAATTCATCCGCATATCTTTAAATTTTTAAAAAAATATTTTGCATTTTTATTTCTATAATGAAAGAATTTCTGATTAAGTGCTAGATTAATATAAATAAAATTGTACATATGAGTGATTAATGAATAAAAAAAATATATAATTATTAATAACAAGTTAAATAGTTACATTTAATACATTTATATATAACACTTTTTTGGCTTGATATATTATGGCTAAAATTGTCTATCAGTAGTTGTCTATGCCTAACTAATGCACAATAAAGCATATTGTACGTTCGGAATTAGTTCCATTTCACTACGACTTAAAAATTCTCATAACTTCTTTTAAAATAAAAATATATAAAAAAAATGCATTTAGTGATAAACTGATAACAAATGACTTCTAACTGCATGTGTCTTTAAAAGTTTGAATTTAAAACGCCTTTAATATCAACGGGTTAAAAAGAAATGTATTCTTAGATTGGCATGTCATTATACCAATGGCACTATTTAAAGGTTATATTTTAAAGTATAAAAGATGCTTAGTAGTTATTAAATTTATAAGTAATCGAATTCAATATGGATCCGGATAGGAGTAATTAAAATTCACACACTTTATGGATTCTATATTGCGCCTATGTACTTATCCGCTCAACTAAAATTCAAATAAATGTTTAAAGTGGATTAAAAAATAACAACTGGTAAGACTTAAAAAAAAAAATGATTTAATTTTTCCCAAACATACCTAATATTGTATTGACTTCAAATTGTGTAAAAATGATGCTTTCAAAAAACACAGAAATTTACAAAAAAAAAAAAAAAATATGACTGTTTAGAGATGTACATAAACTTCACTTTAGCTATACATATTATATTTTAAGTTAAACATAATACTATTACACTAGCTATAAAGTATAAAATACTACACATGTTTAAAATTCTATACACTTGTAATACACGGTGCATAATAATATTATAATATTACGCCTTACACGGGTATACACACGTCATGATATTCGTTTACGAGATGATGTTGTTGATGGATGATGTCTGTCTGTACCGCTTTTCCGAGGAAAATTTTTATGACGACGTGATATCATTACACTCGTCGCTCGTAACAATCATAACGCATGCCGCTAAAAAATGCGCACCCACCTGCCGTTAATAAGCCGTTTATGCCATCTATTCGAGACGTTGTTTACCGTGAAATTGAGTGCAAATTTTTCCCAGGTACATAAATAATACAATATAATATACGGTAGGTACACAATGCTCCGGTACACAATAATAAATAAATGATATTATGTCGTACACGAACGACAGTCATCTACTCATCTGCCTCCGCCATGTGTCATAATTTCATAACAACAAAATCGACTGTATAGTTGCCAATAGAAGGTATTCGGACGACGAACGGTACAAATCGTTGTGCGCAAAACCTATGTAATCATAACTGTGACAGTGTATAAGTACAAAATATACGTATTATATGACGATAATATCAAGTTCTCGACGAAAACATTAAAATATTTTCGGTGATATTGTCATAACCTTAACTCATTAGTTGAATTATCCGGCTTTGCCCGTGTGTACAGTTTTGAAAGAAATTGTTCCGCTTATTTAAACTAACTATTTTATTTATAATGATATGTTAAATAATATTATTTACATAAGTATATCTACAATTACTTCATACGCGTTTAGTTTGTAATTTCCATATAATTTTTTAGTTTCCTCGAAAATACTCTAAAACGGTGTTTCGTTCAAAACCTTGTTTTACCCATAAATAATTGGTATGTAACATACTTGTTAACTAGTTAATTTTTATCTTACATTTTTTTAATTTTTATATGTCATAATTCTACTATATTATAATAATAATATATATAATCTTTAACCAATAGCAACAATTTTAAGATAAATAATAAAATATTCTATTTTTCTGAATTGAAAGTAAATTCATGCATGATACACCTTTTATTAAGATTGAAAAAATAAGCTACATAATATGCCCTCTTGGTCTCGAGGAATTTATTATTATAACTTTTATTTAATATGGTTCAGTAGTCTTAAGAATATAAAAGATAAAGATGCAAATAAATAAACATTCATTTATTTATATGTACATAGATTATATTATTATAAATTTATAATTGTATAAATATTTCAGCTGTAACAAACTCGCAACTAAAGTGGTAATTCATTCACACACAATGGATTTATTGATATATGCTTAATAGGCTGTTTTTAATTTACGTGTTTAATAAAACGCTCGTTTAAACGTATAGCCAGTGGCGGACTATGGCGGAAAGGATATCAGGATTTTTCCTGGTGGGCTACGGCTTTAGTCTAGTGGGCAGCGGGTTGTTATTTATTAAAATTAATAATTATAGGTACCTATTTCTTTTTTATGACCATAGAGAAAAACATATGTATATATATAGAATAATATTGATGTTATTAAAGACATTATTGACATTGCTAAAAGTAAAAGTGATTTATTAGATAAAAACTGTATAGAAATTTTTTTAAATTTAATGTTATGTTCTGTTTTTATTGAGTAAAAAATATGAGTTATTATAATTATAAATAATATTTAATTACTAATTTGAGAGAAACATATTCTGTTAAACTTCAAAATAATCATGCATTTATACCGTGAAAAAATCACTAAATATATTCCGGACCAAAACAAATCGGAGCCATTGATTTGGCGCTCAAACACAGGCAGTCCTGATTTTTACGTGTTGAATTGGCTCTCTCAACATTTATTTGATACGTCCATTGGTTATCAAGATTGTTCGAAAATATATTCAATTATACGTAATTTGAATTTGACTGTCTATAAATTGTATTTTCTTTTGAATATTTTTTTGGTGTGGTCTTTCTACATTGAAGCTTCTTATAATAATTTCAATATACGCTTGAATGCCATACAATACATCCATGAAATTATAAATATTTGAGTGCTTAGAACAAAACTGGGAATTCAATTTTAAGTGAACAGATTAACATGAATTATTATACTGACATTACTGCTTTTTTCTGTCCAAATTTGAGGTGGAAATAAAGAATTATTATTAATATAATTTTCAACATTACCGAATTAACAATTAGATAATTGCAATCAGTTATCCGGCACTATCGCTAAAAATATTAAAGTTGCGCATTTTTTAAATTTTTATATTTTGAGAACTACTTATTGAAAATTATATTGGGAGCCAATTTAATGTTCTATGAGGTACTTTACATAACATTGGGAGCTAATTCAATGATCACTAAACAAATTTGATGACCAGTCAAATAGTTTCCCAGGGCCAAATTGTTTTCACAGTCTACCACTGAGTATTTTCATCTCACTACTTCTAAGAATGCATACCTAGTCGTTATAACAACTACGCTCTATTTCAATACATATATATATTATATTCTAAATAGCATACCTACTATAGGTAAAGTGATATAATATTTTTGTATAAGCGATTAAAACATAATAATACATTTAATAAACAAGTGTTGAACGTTTATGAAAAAACTTAATAACCTACAGTTTTGATCGGTACCCGCTTCAACTTTTTCACTTTATTAATACGTTGTTTTGAAATTCGAACATTCATTGTGGAACACCCTGAATATGTTTATAGAAGTCATAGATTCATATGAACCGAGGTAAAATATTATGTGAATAATATTAATATACATACGTTGTTAATGAATATGCCACAGTAATCGGTCGATCCTTGGGTGGCCAGCAGATTGATGCCGAGCGTAGTAAGCTTAGTACCGTTGCCGTAACTCAAACAACTCGGTGAACGATAATCTCTGGCGTGCACGGCACCTGTGGAAAACAAAACGGTTATATTTTTTGTAAACTAATTATTTCGTTTCACCACGACGTTTGAGATGAGTTTGTGAGCATGGTCGGATCTCGAACACTGTTCTTTACTGATTCACTAATTTACTAATATAGAGTATGGACAAGTGTAGGTATTTTATAATTAATTATCAATCATCACATATTATTTAAAACTATATACTACAATATGATATCGTTATACATAAACAAGTTAGCAATACGTATCTGAGTATCTTCAATTATTTGGATTATACTTATTTTTAGGAAATATAAAAATTTATTTTATTTTATATGAACTATGGGCGGTAGAGGGGCAAAATTACATGGTGCTTTATCGATGATAATCGTAAAAAGAATTATGATTTTTTTTTCAATAAAATAGATATGTTATGTTGATTTCTGGTCATTATGATATTCTACATTGTAAGAATATCACCGTCCACGTAACTACATAAATTAGGCGTAACACTAAAAATGTATGTTAAATATATGTTTCAGATATACGCTTACATAGTTCTATACACAATTCGTACACTGTGTTACACTAGCTATAGTTATAAAGTTAATGGTAAATATGGTATATTAAACCTCAGTTTCAAATATACATACAATATCATACCATATTACTATTATTATTTATTGTAAGTAAACATCAATCCTTTAATGTTCTTCATTAAGGTCTTAATTATTATGTAAACAATATTTTTTTTTATTTAAACTTTTATATCAATGGCTTAAATTTATTTGAATTATGTATTTACAAATTTAAAAAGTAAAGTATCAAGTGTATTTTAAAATGATTAGTGCTTTATATACATATATTACATAATATTATATACGTGTACCTATTAAGTATCTATTACATTAACTATTATAATACATCAATATGTGATATATATGTATACCTAGGACACTATACTTAATATAAACAAAAACTGTTTCTAAGATTTGTTATACAAATACATAAAAATGACGTACAGATGGATGGTTAAATTTGTTTTTCAAACATTGAAAACCAAATAACTGTTGTGACATACCTACGTATTTTATTTTAATAAACATGAAAATATTTCAAATATAATTAATAACTAATGAGTATATAATGACCAACTACTAATAATATTGAAAGTAAATAAAAAAAATTAGAAAGAGATAGCCAAACGAGGAATAGTTTAAAAAATAAGAAAACTATATTATGGAGAGATTACCAACTCACTTATTCCTTTTTTTTTACAAATAAAAAAAAATTGATAAAGGGAAAATAATATCTGTTTCAGATTTTAAAGCAGGCAGTTCTTAAGTTAAAAAAGAATGCAATTGAATGCGGAAATTACAAAGATTATATTATTATAATTTATAACATTTAGATCCCACGAAAAAGGTGTGGAAACAGTCCTTGGTGAAATTTGATGTTGAATACATATATACTTAATATAGAATTATGAGTATAAAAAAACAATCAAAGTATTGATTATCGGTTCACACCTTTTTATAGTTAAATAATTATATACAATTCATACTACACTGTTATAATTTTCTGTTAATGTATAATATTGTGTATTGTATTGGATTATGGTGCACACGCATACATATATATAATATATTACATAAATATTAAAAAGTAAGGATCAAATATAACCAAGCTTGGGTGTTGGCATTCCGGTATAAATGTATAATTTATGTCTCTCTTTGGATTCGTTCACCACAATGTCAGCCACGTAGAGTTTTATTAATTTAAATTTGAAAGTAAAGATAAAACGATATGCCATGTACAGTAACGTTTAATAAACGGTTCTACGATATAGGCATGTTAACTCCGTTAGGTAATTTTGGTTGTATAGAAATATGGATACAATATTCAAAATTTCTTGCATATGCTATATTACCTAAAAAAATCTAAATTTATTAAATTTAATAATATAAATAAAAAATATGCAAAGTAAAATTAAATGATATGTGATATGCGTGTTATAAAGGGTAATACAATATCATCAGACTTGACTGACTTACAATAGAATGACTAAAATGGTTTATGTATCTTCTTTTATATCTACACTTAAATATTTAACACAATGAATAATATATACATTTCAATTTGAGAAATTTGAATTATTTATTTTACTTTTATTGTCAAATATCATTGATTGGATATTCATTTGTTCTATATTTATTGTACCTGTATTATTATACACACTTTTATAGATAGAAATATTTTGAAAATCATTCTTTATTTTTTACTGAGGTCGCGGGAAAAATATAACAATAATGTGGCCTCGCCAGGGATTTTAAAAAGACATTATTTTTAAAAGACAACACTTTATTGTTAAGTTCTATTCACTATTGATAAAGTAGAAGGTTTACGGTGACGGCCTTTGGTCAAAACTTAGTAAATATGTAATTTTAGTTTGTACCTACTCAATATACATGGTATAATATTAAACCGACCTATCGGTTTCGTAATCCAATATATCTAATGTCTGATTGTAAAGACTAAAGGTGTGCACCGCATTCTATGGCATGTTTAAACATATTTTATGACCAGTTGTTCATAATAGAAGACGTGGGATTCGAAGGTAGCAAAGCAGCCAAGCAAAAAAAAAACATTCTTAATATGTTACTGTATGTAAAATTGTTAAGTATATTAGTACACGCAGCTTATAAACACCGTATACATGTATTATTAGTCGTTACTTTATACTCTTTTTAAACTGCGTTTAAGGAAATTATATTCTACAGTACCTAATGGTTTTTAATGTTTTTATTAAATCAATTTTAATCATTTAAATTTATCGAAGATATATGAACAGATATAAGTTGTTTTAATGACATTTTGATTGAGAAATGCATTTTATTTATATAATTTTTTATTACTTATTAGGTTCTTAATAAATTTACGACTAAATTGTTTTCAAATATAAAATATATGGTATATTAATTTTATAAATGCATTTGTATTTATTTTGGTGACATATTATAATAGGACATTGTAACATGACATTATATTTTTAAAAATAACGTACCTGTCTACATACCATATGTTTTGTTAAAGATAAAATAATTTACATTACAATCGAATACAGTAACTCGTGCCCTTAATTATCGTGTAATTGGCTTATTAAAACGGTCATGTAGCATGCAACAGAGTAATTATAATTGAATAGGTAAATAAAAAAAAAACAACAATATCAACTAACCAACAAAAGGCTGGTTGGTGGTGACTTTAATCGTCATGTACCCAGCTTTGCATGTCGCAGTAACGGATGGTATGAACTCTTCTTCCACGAGATTTTGTCCATAATTAATATGCTGTAAAAAAAAACAAAAACAAAATAATAGTGAGATACGTATACAAACAATACAATTACAGACACACAGTAATAATATGTTGTTCGTTAATCTTGAATATGTCATGTATCTCATGATAAATTAATTACGATTTAAATTTGACGTTAAAAACATAAAGGATATAATATATTTTATTTATATAGATTTTTAGACTCGTATAGTACACAGTCGATTTCAAACATTAAAGAATTTGTAGTGTATCGTGCGATTAAACCAATGAGACGTTATTATTCGTTTTATGTTTTTGAAAGTTTCGTTATTTTGAATATGTTTAAGTCTTTGTTAAGTAACAGCCTCCCGTGGTTAAAAAATACCATAACTGTATCTTCGGACCACAATGCATATGAGGGCGTATTGAATTGATGAGGCTGTTGTAAGACCAGATTTTTTGTTGTAATACATATACGTGTATATATATATATAATATGAATGGTACTGTACACATATACCCGGACTTCGAGGTCAAGGACCTAGATACCGATAAAGCACGATTAAACAAAAATAAATACGATGATGATTTTTGCGTGTTTCGGTCATAGACGAAATCGTGTCGGCCGTTAACTAATCTGCTAACGTTATAGACATGACATGCGTATCTATATATAAGTAAATTGTAGTTATATATACATACAACTTTAATGCATATACAATGTACACACTACATATTATACACATTGCACACATAATAATATATAAACACACGTATATATAATATATATGCGACGGGATTACTCAATTCCGCGCCACATCATAATGCGTTTATTATTATCACATTTGCAGCGACCACGTTATTCTGCTCGATAAAAATTCCAAATAAAAAACTCATCACGGGATGTTGATTTTAATGATAACAATACCTATCCATTCGTCGTCCCATATAGCGTATTATTATATATATTATATAGATTAATAATTGTACACTGCAGAAGATGCCGCGCCGTCGTCCGTACGTCTTGCCGTCGTGAGCATGCGTCCTTGGTAGTACACACCTGCACACTTTATAATATACAAAACGAGCAAAATCACATACACACACACACACACACACACACACACACATATATATATATAATATCTCGCGACGTGGTTGACCACCATTTAAGGTTTGTCCGCGGCGAACTTGTGTAGGCGCGCAGACTTGTTTTAATAGTCACGAGGGCGCTGCCGCCTTTGTACCAATATATATGTATTATATATCTACTGCATACACGTGCGAGATACTTGTCGGGGTTAATTTTATGCGTTCGCTTTTTATTCTGCAGAGATATCGTTGAAAATATATATATATATATATGTATATAGGTACCTACGTATAGTATGCAGAGATCAGCGACGACGCAGTCGACAGTCGTATATCGATAACAACACGATAATATGATGATGCTGCGGTTCGTAGGTATACGGTTTATTTTTTATTTCAAACACACATTATAATAAACCGGGCTAATTACGAAACTCGCTGTATATTATTACAGGTACGTTTAATGGCGTGACGAACGAAATACAATATACGCGCACCCCATCGCGATAGTTAATTAAAACCGTCTTTTAGACGCGCTTAATTAGACCACTCGGTTTTTTTCGCGTTTATATTATATATATTTATATATACATGTATGTATGCATGTGTGTGTTAAGTGGTGTCGTGAATCTCAAAATCATTATACGTATATAATATAAATTATATAGACTACGCATAAGAGATTATATTATAATATGTATATGACACCATAGTCTGTACAAGACCAACGTCGCAGCTGACTGTACACACGCTGGATGATTCACCCGGCATGCTCATTGCTTTCCTACATAATTTTCATTTAATAATATCATTATTTGGAATTTTTAAACACACGATATGAAAATCATGTTTTTAAATTTTTAAGATTTTTTTGGTCTACTTAAGCAATCCTGTGGCAATATAAACTTATTTTTCAAACAAAAACTTCCATTATTTTACAATCATTTTATTTTTTTTAATAATATATCTAATTCAAAATCAGGTAAATTACAAAAATATAAAATAAGTGTAGTATATTGGATCTACAATATTTATTATACTTGCATGAACCATATTTATCAATTAAAAATATTGATAGATTAATATAAATTATTAAAAATTTTAAATTATCATAGCTCCCCATATCTTCCAAACACATGGACATATATTTATCCTTATAATTCAAAGTTAAAACACTAGAAAAATTGTTCGAATTTTGATTTTGATACATCAAAGTTTTCCGAAAAATTACCTCCTAAATAATTTACTTTATAAAAGAAGTTTAACTAGCATTTGAAAAACAGAAGTTTGAACCTTCACAGGTCATTTATAATTAGTACTTACGAAAATTCTTAAGGAAGTAAATATAAGTAGATATATTTAAAAATTCAAAAATCAGATTTTGAATAACTGCGTTACTGAGGAAAAAATGGGTGGGTGACCATAGTTGATGAATCATTCTGTATATAACTACCTGTGCGCGATAATAGTCTAGTAATCAGTAACCGATAGGCGGTCCAAAATTATTTTTTTTTTTTATATAATGTACATCAATCATTCGTACGCCGAGCTCATTATCGAAAATCATTCAGCGGCTTGTCAATATATATACTGTACGCCTATACTGTATAGGAAATACCATGGTATATCCGCTACATGCAGAGCGCGTTCCATCAATATATAACCATCACTACCATCACTAATAAGGTACACAAAATAAGACGGTGGGCCCATTATAAGAAATAAAAACCAACTGCCGAGAGTATAGGTATTAGATAGATATATAGGTATAGTATATTACGGTCATATATAAGTACAGATTATAAATTATGATGGGAAGAGCAATGGTCAACGATGGAATTCTCAAAGTCATGATAGTTAATAGATAAGTTGTTTAAGACTAATAATAACATAATATTATTAGTATACATCTTTAGTTCTGTATATAGCTACGTTATGATTATAAAGAATATAAAAAGCCGGAAATCGTTCATGTATAAGTAAACCGTTATGATTACATATGTATGTTTAACATATATGCGTGAGTTAAACTCTTCCAATACAAGGTAATATCTAAGTATTATTAGATCAGTAAATATACCCGACTCCTATCTATAAGATACCCTATATACAGCTATACAACATTATATTATTTATTTAAAAAGCATGACTGTTAACTATAAACCCATAAGACAATAATATATGGTGTATACATATAGGTATTATACTATAACAAACAGATAATCATAAAAAGAATACACCGAATAAACATGAATAATAATAATAAAAATAACAATAAAAAGTGTAAAAACGAATGATTTTTTTCCCATATTATATAAATACCAACTAGATTAAATTATATTATTATTTCTATTATATATTATACCTACTCTAAATAATATGATCATAAATTAATTTATTAAAATGCGTAGGTATTCCAGTAGATTAGACTGGATTTGATATAATTCAATAAAAAATTAAAAACCAACGTAAAAATCAGTATTATAGCTATAACCACTCTTATTTTTCATCTAATAAAATATTTTATTCGTTATCTATTGAAATACGAATGCGTAATGCGTGTCATGAAATAGTCCACTACAGTATTATCATTCGCAATTGCTGGATGTGTATAGGTAGTCGGTGAACACAATTGCATAAAGCATCTTATATATTATATAGTACCTATACAATGCCTCCTTAAATGGAAAGTCCAAAAACGACTGTTGTCAGCATTTGCTCGGGACTTCTCTTTAACCTTGGAAAAATGAATGAAAAACACCTTCCACGGTCATGCATAATTATTACAAACCATCTCATACATTATTGTTTTAATCTAATAGTACTCTGGCGTTCCTTACACGGAATGCGATCTCACAACTATATCATTCGATATAATAAACTATATCGAGAATCTGTACATTATTAATATAATAAATAATAATGCATAAATAACGTACTGTCACACGTGGTAATTGATCATTGATTGGGAATGCTTTGTTCATTCTCAACCTTAATTGAATAATTATTATCAATCAATAAAATATACTATACTATCATAAGGTAAATTATAACCAATGAACGAAGTACCTATATGTACATATATATATATTTTTAATTTTCTCAACAGAAAATATAATACAAATATATTTGTATATATTATTGAATAATTTACCTATACGAAACGAATCACATATATGACTATTTTCTCACTAAGATCACTTTATTATTTTTCACACACTGAGATAAATACTAATCTAGGTACATATGATGGATTTTAAATCACTGTTTTAAAAACACACGAGAAAATGGACGGTCGTGCGTTGAAGTTGTGAGAAGCTGTATATATAAAAAAAAAACCACTACATTACGAATGACAACCGAACATACACATCGACAGAATTGATTTATATTCCTTCGGTTTTAAAATATGTACATTTTTAAAAGTTAAAATTATGTGTATGTCAAGTCCAGAAAACTTTACGTTGTTTACAGAAATAACAGCAACCGGGAGCAAAAACCTCCATGGAATTATTTATTATTTCAAAATATATAATATTATAATCATTAAAATATACAACGAAGATGGATCCATGTTATGTTTTCATTTTTATTTAAAAGATCAATCGCTTATATTATGTACCTATCTATTATATTATTTTTACCTACAGTTAGAAATTTGACATACCTATTTAATCGAGTAAGATATTTTAATAAAACTGTCGATCAGTGTACATATTGGACATTATTATTTATTTCAAGTAAAATATATAAAATAAAACGAGCTTATGATATCCTTCAAAACTCTATAAGTACACGAATAAACCATTTATATTATAAATGGTGTTCGAGAAAATAGATTTAATCGTATTTAATATATTTACCTACTACTTTTTAAAATTATTTTACTGAAACATATATTGCTATTTAGTATATTACTTAAACAAAAATTGTTTAGTTTAATAGAAAACGAATACTATTAATACTACAATAACTTAAAAATGAATAACATATAGGTACTAATTTAAAAATAATACCTACGTTAAACGTGTGAATAAAATGATGATTGTTTTGAAATGCACAACTCGCAATGTTTTGTAACGTTGACCTTCATTCAATTGATACATTTGATTAGCCCGATTGTAAAAATGTATAATATGTGTAATATTTCCGTCTTCCATGGCCACTGGACCCACACACTACATCATATTATTATTTGGTTAACAAAAAAAAAAAATCAACCTCCCAAAAAAGTCAATGCGGCTGGAGATCAAAATTGTAGGTTTATGTTTCAAAATAATGAACGTTATAATTATCGTATTATTAAACGCAATATAGTAATGAAGTACCTATATGGACTAATTATTAGAAAAGAAACATAATAGAAGATCGATATAGTAAAAATAGTGTAGTTTGTTTAGTAATTAGCATTTTCTTCAGTCTAGTCTTAGAAATATCACTCATTGTTATGAAATCGATTAAAAAAAAAAAAAACAGTAGATATTAATAAAAATTTAAAATTGGATTCATTTTTTTCTCGCGCTGACAACAAAGCTATTACACATTTATCATAATTATTATATGATTCACATTTCACACACACACACATATCAAAGTAGGATACATTATTAAACGCTTCATGTCATATAATATAATATATATATGTATAATACGTTTAGTTTACGATACAATTTTATCGTTACGAATGTTACGATGATAATAAATATTGTCTCTTCGTCTCGGACGATACGTCGTCGTAAAGGTACAGCGCTGTACACGCAATATACAATTATATTATTATATTATATTATATTATATTATATTATATTGCAGTAGGTATTCATCTATAATACTCTATACAGTGAAACATAACATATAGATATGACCGCGATAGAGTAAATAGTCATACTTGTTTTTTCTCCGCCACATAAACCGTCCGTCCTTAAGCATGGCCGCGTTTAATTTGTTTTATTATTTTTTTTTTACCGTCACATTGACGACGACGATGTATCCGCTGCAGACTTTTATCATTTGTCACGGATCCACCATCGCCACCGACACGCCGTACCTACAGCTATCTCATATCCGGACGCGCGGGCGTAGCATAACATATTTACGCAGTTCACAGCACGCTACAGGTAATATATATTATAGAGGTACCTATATAATCGGCGCTGGCCAAGCTGAGGCGTTACCCAAGTCCGCGACTATATATCCAGTATCCACTGAAACACTTGTGACGCATATAGCGCAGATACAGTCAATTCGCGATAAATCAAACATCGCGGTAGCTCAACAAAAACCTTCACAACTCGATTTTTCTCCCCTCCCCCCTCTCCCGTAGCGTTAAAATGAGTTTTGTTTGAGGTATATAACTACTCATGAATGCATAAGTATAGAATTTGTTTTTATTCCCTTCGAGGTACGACTGTACGAGTTATTGCGAGACCCGACTGTGCCTTCTTATATGCACAGCATTGTCGCAGAATTTAGAGTTAAATTGCCCCCCTGATATTATTCGAGAAGTATAGACCAAAGAACGATATACTTTTGCCTTTCGATCCTATAAAACAGGGTCTGAGCCGTTTGGTGGCACAATAAAAACGAATGGTCCAAGAGTGTATAATCACATATTATATTTCAATTCTAATGTTTAAGATATTTAATGTGTATTTTAAATGTCCGAAAAGAGTATATCTAATGAAAAGTATTACTATAAATATATGAATATAGTATTTCGATGGGTTCCAACTCTTTATAATGTAGTGTGCAGCGAATTACTGCGCACCCTAACAATATATATGTTCACCACGTCCCTCTATTATGTTACCCTGGGTGGCCCACCACGTGTATATGAATGTTATACGCACAGGGGTTGTATGTGTGTGTTTGTGTGGGCAACGTGCACATATATCGGATATTAATTGTTTTAGTTTTGTTTTCACTGCGGACCGAGACCAATGCGCAAGTTATAACGCAACGGACCGGGTCATTATTTATTATTACCTAGTGTGTTATTATTATTATTTTGGTTGTCGCTTGTAGGTATTATAGGCGCATATACGTGTGTACGTATATTAAACGCGACATGTGCGTGTGTGCAACCGTGTGGATAACATACACTTTTGACTTGCACACTATACACGCAACACATAACGACACACACGAAAAGATGCCTGTATAAGTATAATACATAAGAACCATCTGCGACGAGCGCGCGCTTGCTGGCACACATTCGTTTCACTCATTATGCAACAAACGCAGCGGCATTTCTCTCTCGCTGGCCGCGTGTCCTGCAGCGGGGGCATTCCATAATAATATATTATCGTTATTATTATTATTATTATTATTATGTTATTTGTCTGACGCCGTGCATACCCTATAAGCTAGGTACACACTAATATCCTCTTTATGTAGATAATATATACCTATACCTATATTATATATATATTTATAAAATAGTATATTATAACTGAACGTGTGCGTACCTATATAACACGATGTCGCTTGTAGAATAACTAAACATGATGATAATAAAAATATATCGAAGAGCCATAAAAATCATCGCGTCATCTCTTAAACGCGGAATTCAAATTAGAATGGCCAATGAGAGGTTACGCGACAAATACTGGTCAATGAATAACGACATATTATTCTGCAGCTATTACGTTATTAAAAGTGTACATATATAATAATATAATCTGCGTGTTGCCTAGACATAATATTATATACATAATTGTAGTTGGTATATAATATTATGTATAGTATGTAAATTCTAAGAGTCATCGCCCGTTTTAAATCTGTAAGTACATCAATTTATAGCTATTCATAATAATTCAAGATTCTAAAACAAACATTATTATGTTATACATATCTAAGTACCGTATTACATTGGAAACACGACATTAATTATAGAAAAATAATTATATAACACACAAAAAAAATAATATAATATTCATACTTTGGAGGCACGTGGAAAAATTTAAATGAGGAATATTAAAATATTAAGATTTTTACTTAGTAGACGGTAGTATATAGTATTAGTATATATCTAATTAAAAATAGAACAATTCACAAGTCCATAAATTATTTCATAACAGAAAACAAATACGTACCTATCTAGTTATCAATTAGTTTTATTTTCCCATCACTTCACATTTTATGTTATGTAAGATATGATTAAATAATATAAATTTTTGTAATTTTATGAATTTTTAATTTTCAAACAAAAACATTGAGTCATAAAAATATACTGAAACTATAATACAGTCAACAGTGTACAGTCATCAATAATTATTAATTTATTTATAACATAATAAATTTACTAATGGACAATGGTTAATCATTTTTGTGGCACAAATCTTGGAATTACTATGTTACCATAATAATCCGCAATTATATAAATAATTACGTTTTTTTTAATGATGGTCATAACTCATAACCTATAGATCATAATTAATACTTAATTTCTAAATATACTGAATAATTTTGAAACTAAATCGTTCCCAGTCATCGGAAGATTAAAAATTATCAAAATTACCATAAGCGTATAATATTTAAATAATTCAACAATGAAAAGTTTTACTAAATTCTTATTAATATAAATATCTTTGGCATTTAACCATAATCTAAATTATTTATTATTATGATTACTTTATAAAAATACACAACACAACTTACAAAATATTATAAATTATATTATTCTGATATTTACTAATAAACCTATAACCTAATATTTATTTTCTGGTTTACCACACGGATTTGCAGCATAAATGAAAAAATATTTATTTTATACATTTATGCCTTAGCACGATTCAAGAAAATGTATAAGCAAAGTTGAATATTCATTTCGAAAAAACCTTTTTAAATAATACATTTATATGTCTCAGGAACAATATTAACTATAGTATTTACATTTTGCAAACGATGTTTTCTACAACGAAGATCTTAGGTACATCGTTTAAGAAATATAATATTCCATATACTATTCTAATTTGATGTTAAATCGTTACAATTCATAAAAAAAAAAGAAATATTTTTTTTTCGCTTTTAATAATAAAACATTTCCTATCGTAATCATTATATTATTATCATTGTTATACACAGAACGATAATATATCAGCTTATACCACAGTACTTATGGAAAATGGAAGTTTTAAAGATATTTAAGATAATATTGTGCACAAAAATTATAAACCGACTATGATAGATAATCTGACTATCACGTATAGTATCTACACTATTATTATTTGTATATCATGACAATATTATGTTTAATATGCCAAACTGTGTACAAACAATGATTCATAACTACATACACACGGACATGAGACAAGTGAAGAGTATTATTATATTTAGATGTCACGTCATCGCCAAAGGGGTATATGTGGTATTTGTGACGTACCTACTCATAGGAAGACGTATCGTTCCCTTCAATCTATATATAATAACTAGTTTGTCATAATAGCCGACATTCCATCAGTGCTACATATTATGTATACAAAAGGTTTTTTTTTTACTTCACAAGAACCGTAAATGGGTTTTTTTTTTTAATTTTTTTTTTTTTTTTTTTTTTAGTGTGACGTGATCATATGTTATTGATACGTGCAAATTTGGTGATACAAGCTAAACTAGTTTTGGATTTTTTACACGTGCCGTACGCATAATATATGTAAATATTTCATTTGAATGTTTATACCTACACCGCGGCTACGCGCATCGCGAGATAAAAGTATTGCGCGGCTTCCGCTGTACTAGTGCATAATTTCCTGTTTCTGAGCATACAATATTGAACCAGTAATAATTGTGTTGGCGGTCATTATTGTAGGACTCGCGTGACATATGTATGCGTTATTAGGAGGTACGCACTAAATAAATATAATAATTACGATTGTTAACACTTGTAGACAAATTAAATTTCGTATATATTTATAAGCTAAATATTGAATTAATGTAGCCATGCAGGCATATATATATATTCATATGTATAATTATATCTAATTAATATTAACGCGTTCACGCGCCAATCAACACTATCCCGTTTGAAAATAGTTTTCAAGTCTTGAAGCCACGCCTATGGAGTTTTGTTGAATTTCATCACGTTCAAAAGAAATCATAATATAGGTACCTAACTGCGATTATGTGATTGAACTGGAATCTAACAAGAGAACGATGGAATGTATATTATTCCGATATACAATGATATCTATTCTGAAATATTGTATAGCTTGAACACATTATATATCAATCATCTATCAGTAATATAACTATATGGGGTAATATGTATTCAATAACTATTCACAGATATCAAATACTATGCTTTCAATGATTTCCAATCATTCATATTGCATAGCACATTTTACTAAATAGCAATAGCTGATTCTAGAACATTATTTAATAATTATAATCAATGGTAATATTTAAAAATTTCTGAGTTAAAAATTTACAAAATTAAAACTGAAAACCCAGAAATGATAAAAAAAAATATATCAAGCACCTAATACTAAAATTAATTATTGTTTTGTATTAATTTACATTTTTTTACATTTTCCATTAGCTTATCAAGAAGACGATAATATTAGTGATTTAAAAAATATCATAATAATCAATATATTGCGCTAGTACATTATTGCAATTTATAAATTATTGTTTAGACATAAATTCACCAGCTCACATACACAATTTTTATTTTTTTAAAGACTCCTAAAACCAAAATAGCTGAAAATTATGGAATATGCAAAATACTTCATTTTAATGAGATATATTATATAATACTATTGGTTATAAATACTAATATTTATAATCAATAATAATACTCATCACAGGATCGGAAGTTTATGACCTTAAAAACATTAAAAAATAACCTAAAAAAAAATATAAAAATATGACATAAAAATGACAAAAAACGTCCTTAAAAAAATAAAAATTAAATAAAAAAATTAAAAATATAGTAGACGTAGACAAGCATTAACCGACGTTTTAATTTTCGGTATTTCGAAAATATTACGAAAAAATAATACAATTTAAGTATCATAATATTCACTACAACACGACAACAACTGTAATCGGTGAGATAAACTCGGATAGTTACTAATCTCAATTAACTAATTTCAAAGTTTTAAGTAAGTTATCGGCATAACGGTCGACAAGAAACAATAAGAAGTAAATTAATATGAAATCAGAGAAAATGACTAAAAATGTGGGAAAATTACCTAAAAAGTAAAAAAAACCTAAAAAATGAAAAATAAAATTAGTTGTTTAGATTCATATGCTAATGAAACACATTTGTGGCCAGGAGAGCATCATCATAAAGGTTCCAAAAAAAGTACTAAATGCATCAACTTCCGAGCCCTATTCATCACAATCACATTCGCTTCCTTTTCTTATACATCTCAAACATTATCCTTAACAACATTATCCTAACAATATTAACGATCCTTGCACTAAAATAGTAAAAAAAACTCCACTATATTTTTAGATTTTTATAGATTTAAAAACCACTGTAATTTTATTATTATAAAAATTTACATATTTTTGTCACTCCCTAAAAATAACCAATGATGATTGATGACCCAAAAGAAAGTAACGTAACGTAGTGATTTTTAATTAAATTTAACTCAACTATCGAGAGATGTGTCTCTCTGGTACTATAATATATTCAATTTAATGATTTTTTTTTTTATAACATTGATTAAAGTATACTTTGTACCAATAATTACTTATGTTATTATATTTTGCAACTAAAAATTACCCAAAGAAATACCTAAGAAAAAATTCAATAGAATTTTTTTTGAGAGAATTGGCTCTGTCTTACATTGAATCAAACATGAATTCAACCCTTAGTGGTAACTATGGATTTATGATGGAATTTTTTTCTCGAACATTTTTACTTTGATTTATAATCTATTAAAACGCATTCTTAATAGTACATAACTGCAAGTATTTAGGTATACATTATACCTAATCCTAGCTGCATTCGATATGATATGATCGATAAGCCAATGCTACAACCTGAGTAGATGTCCATTGTTCTGTTATAATACATTACGGCATTTTTTTTTAATAATTAATATCAATTAACAATATAGAATGTAATAATCATACATTTTTGATCCTCGAGACATATTATACACCCTGGAAGTTAGATAAATAAGTCAATATGTATAAATGTATATTGCAAGTATTACGAAGATAGACGATAGCTTAAAGCTTAAACTTATTTAAACAACTTTCGTATACTCTGTTTTATTTATATTATAATTCTAGATGCACAATTGTGATTTGTGACACGTATCTACACTATACAATTAAAATGAAAAGTAGAACATATATTATAGTTTATAATATATATTTTACACAAATATAAGTAAATATATTATGTAAAACCATTTTGTAATGAAATATAAAGAAAACACTACGATTGCGTGTCATTTTAATAGTTTTTTTTACGGAAAGATGATTTTGAAGGCAAGACCTTATTGTCAGTGTATGGCTATGTATACGTGTATGTATAATATGTTCAAATAGAAATGAAAAGTTACTAATACATTAATAATAACAATTTTTAAACTGTTTTTTTTTTTTTGTTATATGATAAGTGTGAAGTGACACGCTAAGATGATATATCTATATTATAAAAAATAATACGACTTTTTTTTTACTTGCAACAGTTAATATTGTTACTCATTAGGTATAGTACTTACACATTAAAATAAAATAATAATAATTGGTGATTACATGTAAGTAGTTATAATTAAACGTCTAATATAATAATCGTTTGATTAAATTGTATTTCTTTTTAATGATATTGAATACAAATACGTAAAAATGATATATTATTAATATCTTAATTAAAATAATCACATATTTGTTTAACCACGTGCACTTGAAAAAAAATAACTGGTGATTTATACATTAGGTATAAACGTGTTTTAGTGTACCTACATAGATTTTTCTTCAATTTATATGCTTATTAATTATTATATAGATCCGTCATGCTACGTGATGTACTGCAGGGTCATTTGGAGAATATAAATATATTTATATACTTACATAAATTATAAATATTTGTACAGTACGTCTTTATATGCACAATATATTTACACAATATTGAATGAATCTCTATTATAATAAGAGTAAAATTATCATAATATGTATAGTATACGAGTACACTTGAATTAAAATTATTTAATGTTAAAAATGCGTGAAATTGTAATTGTGTATAGGAATTTTTATGTTTTGGAAGTTACTCATCTTGATATAAATAAATTAACTTTTTTACAAGTGAATTTTTTTATGATATTTTAAATTAAAAGTGTTGATACAAATAAATAGTTTAAAAATGCAAAGAATATCAATAACCTATTGAGGTCTTGTCAAACAAAATTCAATTGTTTAATTTAATAAGTATACATGACACATCCATAGGTATATTACATACACAATAAACCTATTATTTAGTACGAGTATTTGTCCTAAATTGTATAAACTACTTAAAATGTAGTTCAAACCGTGTTTCTGAAACTTTAAGGAATTTTTTAACCATATTTATCAGGATACTTCAACTTTCAATATGTATATTTTATATCAATTGTGTACACAGAAATTTCCAATAAAGTAAGGAGGAAATATAAAAATATACAATTTATAAAATATTTTCATGTCCTATTTATAGTAAAAAATCGAAGTGGAGTTGAACTGGGTGTTATATTTTTTTAGTTTGAATAACTACTCTACATATAGGTATACTAGTATTATACTATTGCATAAAATATATAAAGATATTATAGCTAGGTTTCGTAATTTGAAATGATTTTGATCTTGTTTGATGATTGAGAAGATTCATATAGAATGTTAACTATGTTAATCTTTTTATATGAATTTAAAATAATATACTTTTAAAGATACAGGAATGAAGTATGTATACTATAACTTAGCTATACTTTTTAAAGGAGTATTTGTAGATACTTATCTTAAATATTTATGATTTTTATTTTGTGTTTTCAAGTTTAATCTAAAATGTATTTTATCGGTATACATACAATATTTAAAATATTTAAAGCAGAGTATATCACTCGAGTAACAATAATACGTACATAGGTTACGTAAATACAATTAATTTGCAATAAGATTAATAATAGAGTTATAATTATAGATACCTTTACTTTTATTTCAAGTATACAACATTACGACACTATACAATATGTTTCCCCTATATAATAATAATTAATAAAGGTCATTGAGAACATTTTTCAAAACATTTGGAATATTGTTATTTATAAAAGGAAATTAATAAAAATAATAAATAGTCGTTGTATAGTATACAGTACAGTACACTATATGTACGTATATAGTTTTTTACATTACTATGGCAAAACAAGGGAAAAACACACCTAAAGTAGATATAGACGTTTAAAACTACGCGAAATTAAAAAAAAATTCAAGAATATGTTTTAAAAAAATATAGTAATTTAGATAACTTATATTGTGTTTATTAAATGTAAAATAATGTTAAAATATAGGAAGATAAATATATCTACTTTTATTGATAACAGCTATTATATATCAATAAAAATGTCTATTGTTTTCTTGGAATGAGAATACATTTAATGTTACGTAAATAATTAATCAATTCAATAAAATTGAATACCTCTATAAAGTTTAAGACGTCAAAATAGTAGCCAATACCTATATGTATTCAATATATTATTGGCTTTTAATGAAATTAGTATATTTTACTACATATAGATAATACACTATATAGTCTTAAGTTAATTAAACTATACGTATTCAATTTTAATTTTTAAATTTTGTTTGTTCTAATAAAAATATATATATTTAAGTTTCAGTAAAAATTAATTTTTGCCTATAGTATAAGTGTACCTTATATTATAAAATATATATTTTCAACCATAATTTACACAAATGTTATGTGTAACCTAATATAGGTAAAAATACAATAATTTTAGAAAGGGAAGAATAAATTGTCAACAATTGACATTGTACTTAATAGTTTTATTTTTACCGGTTATCCAAGTACCTACATAAGGTGACTATATACAAATAATTGCATTCGGGATAATATTATGAGTCACTAAATGTTACATTTTTTACAGTACGCACCGATTATTATACATATTATGGCATCATGTCAGTCGAGGTGTTTACATCTAATATTATAAAATGATTATTCTTATATGCATGCGTGTTACTATATAATATATTTATAAAAATTATGACTCACGGATACAGAGAATCCGATCAATAAGATCAGATAAACCGAAGTTGGTTTCATGGCGTCGGCGGAGACTTTAACGAACAGCAATTTTATTTTCGTCCGATATAATTATTATATGAAATAGATTCTTCTTCTTTTGTATATCGTTCACAAAATAATATTCTGGTCGCAGTATACGCGCGTCTTACGAGTGTATAAACGCATTATTTACGTTGCGTTAAACTGGAAAAATCGAATTATATTTGATTAGAAGAAAAAACACAAGTAATATATCAGATACGGACTGAATGCGAACAAGTGCCCACGGACCGATGCAGTGAAATACTGAGGACAACAACGAAAAAACGAAACCAACGCGACACGCAACGCGAGTAGGCGAGTTTAGTTTGGTGCGATGTGGTGAACGGTGTGCGGGGTGAAGTAGAACCTTGGAATGAGTAGAGGTGTGGAGGTTGACTGAGCGCATGCGCCACCTTAATGTATACCTATACCATATAATAATGATATAATGCTGAAATGTGTGATTGTTATTTACTTTTTATGAAAATTGTTTATTTTTTTACCCATACATGCGCGTAGGCAATTAAATATATTGTGATTTCTTAAATATGAATAACGAAGACGAAATCAGAGAAGATACAATTACTGGTAAATTTAATCTAGGTATTAAGATATAAATCGTATAATAATAGTACCTATACCCGAATATATAGGTACAATCGTGTATAATATATGTATTATACTATAACACTGATTTTCGGATTCCAATGATATCATATTATATATTATAATCATAAAACCAAAGGTGGTTAGGTTAGGTTAGGTTAGGTTAGGGTATAAATCGTAAATGAGAAAATCTATTTACTTAATGAAGTATTTTTAATCTGACATGAAAATCTTAAGAACTTTTCGTTACGCATTTAGACTGAAATGAATAATTCTTTTACATGAAATATTTTATTTTTGCATATGTAAATTAGAAGAAAACAATTTTTACTCCACAAACACAATATTATAATATAGCAATATATACTTACATATACTCTTTGTTATAATTTTACAAATATTTAATAAATTATTTTTACTAGAAAATTAATTATGATATGAAAATTGATACATGTAAACAATCACAAAATAGTTGTAGAATTATAGAATAATATATTATATTGTGTATATATATATTCTTAAGATTCTGTTCAATCAACTCATCCGGTCGCTTACGCATAAGTGAAAGTATTTCCTTGAATGGAAATATTTATAAAACGTAAACAAATACTAATGCGAAAGTGCACAGTAAAATACTATAACACATAATATTTTGTTCAAATACAGTACTTTTAATGAATATTATACATATTAATAATATGTAAAAATATAAAAGGATTATAAAATCAAATAATATTTCTTACTCGTGTGACGTACTAATATAAATGTTTGAAAAAAATATTCCAGATTATTCATTTTTTTAATTACAATAAAAAATTAATGTTTTCTAATTTAAATATTCACGTATATTCGACATTTTTTATTTAATTTTAAGTAAAAATAAATTCATAATATAAATAAATAATAATATATTAAAATAAATAAAAATATCATTGCGTATTGTAAAATTCATAATAATATAATATACGTAAAGTTCCTACGAATAATGTTTTTAAATAATAACAAAATAATTAACATCGTTATTTATCGTTTAAATAACTAATTTCGTCCAAATTTAAACTTAAAATTAATTGGCTAATTGGCTTTATTATATAATTATTAGATTTTATGGTTTCTGTATCAACTACTTACAGGGAATTTCGTATTCAAATTTTCAAATCTTTGGTATATAAAACAATTGTATACATTTCCAACTACAAAATAATTTTCAAATTTTCGCGATTTTTATGAATTTTATCAAAATTTTTAATTTTTACACTTACAAAAAATTTTGTAACTATAGATTTTCAATATATTTTAATTTTTAAATTTGTCAACTTATGAGGAACTTTGCATAAAATTTTCAAGTAATCAAAATTTCTAGAAAATAATTAAATAAAATTTTAAATTTGTATTTCCTATGTATAGTTCAAAAATATTTTAAAAATTGTATTGTAATTCATTTATAATAATTTAAACATTTGGTGAAAAGTTCAAGTATCTACAGATACTCGTTTTTAAGTTATACCAAAAAAAAAAAATAGATTTTGTCAAAAATTGAATTTGTATTATAATCTTTGTTTTATTTTTTTGATTTTCTCAATCATAACATTTTTTACTTTGAATCTTGCAAGGCTGCAAAGTACCAATTAGAATATTAAATCAGATTTGCTACCATAAACCACCCTCGTTTTTTAATATCGAAACATTTGTATTTTTATTCCCCCGAGTGTTAAAAATTAAACATACAAAATAAACACATATACGACATACGAGTATATCAATGAACAATATTAATGTATTTAACGCTCCATTCAAAATCTAAAAATTATGAAGAACACAAAAAACAAACACTCACCAGTCACCAATAATATATTCTTTGTTCTGTTAATATAATCTAAAAAGTATTAATTTTTTGCACATGCATAATAATATATTAATATACTTATAATAAATTAAAAATACAAATTTTTAATTAAGGGCTTGGTTTATTTATTTTGAATTACAATAATTAACTAAAATATTAGTTACATTTAAAATTTGACCATTTTTTTTTTTATTTTTTCAATTTTCAGTAATTTTTTGTTATTAAATTACACTTAGTAAAACAATACCGATAAAATTGAAAAGTAGTCAAATTAATGAAGTATACAAACTATATATTAAATTATTATACCTACCTATATATATATATATATACGTATATATAATGTTTTAGAATTTGTGAAATTCGTTCACATTCATTATATTTAATAATAATATAGGTATAGATAATTGTAAAAAAATATTGGTACTATTTAATAATTCATATGTACCTATAATTAAAAAAGAACCCTTGTTTCATACAAAGCAACCAATGCGTTCCACAATTTACTTAATAATCTAAAAAAATATAGACATAGACATAATGATATCACGAAAATAGATCATTAAAATATTTATTTTCATTAAAATAAATTGATAGTATTCCATAATTGTTTATACTTGCTAATGCATAAATATATGCTTCTCGTACATATTTAAATGATTTTATATCAAACTGTAATTATTTAACACGTAATATTGGTTATCATTGATATTAGTGTAAGCTTGTACACTTTTTTCAATCATTAAAATATACGATATTCCAGAGCTTATTACATTGTTTAGTATAGTTACGTCTTCATAAGAGCCACGATTGATGAACATAAATATTGGTATCCAACAACCCGGTGATCTAACCATTCTGTATTTCATAGATGATACAGGTATATTTATCTTATTGTTAAGAATAAGTTTTCTTTCTCGATACCTCGTATTTTTTCGCCCAGATTTTCGATCATTTAGTTTATTTTTATTAACAAATTTCACCACTAAAACAGTGTATTTTTTAACATCATAGTAATAGATATACTAAGTTTTTCATAAATATTTATTCTTTAATAGTCTTTACCACTATCCGTGTGAATAAAACTATTCTTGTCGTAATCTAGATCTTCATCTTTACGATATCGTTTACTTTGTATTGTAATCTTGCTATTGATGTTTTGTAAAGATATTGAACTGTCTATTTTATTAGTTTTAGAATAGTTTGACCCATCTTCAAAATCGCTTTTCTTGTATTTTTTTGTGTGGCTTATATTTATAATTTTGTTTTTTGAATGGTTAGACGGCTTGGACCGCTTAGACTGGTTAGACTGCATAAACTGATTAGAGTCATCCTCTGTGTATCTTTGTGAATCCTCTAAAATTATTAATACCTCGTGTAATTATAATTGGTCATAACTCATGATGTTTTAAGTTAATCTTGATAAACATATCTAAATTAATTATTTATTTAAAAAAAAATTATTGGTGCTGGTGTATATGCCTATTGAAAAGATTAGTGAATTTTTAACTATTTCCTGGGGAATATTCTAATAAAATATTAAAAATCTACTACCGCATCTAACCTATATATGTATAGTATTCGAGTACTTGAATTTAAATTAATTTTTTGATCAAATACTTTTTCTTAGTAATTTTTATTCTAAAATATAAAATAATTTTTTTTATTTTAACGTTAAATTTCAATAACCAATATTTTTGTATTTTACCAGTTTAAATTTAATAAGTAAATGAAAAAATAATTAAAATATTTATCTACCTAGCAGAAGTTTAACTAATAAAGTAATAATTATTATATTAGGTGACATCTGAAATTATCGAACCAATTAAAGTATGTATACAGTGTCCCGCGAGGATTTACCCATTACAATATCTCCTGAAATAATGGTGATATTATAATTCTGGTTTTTTAATATGATTCACAGGGATTAGAACTACAAATATTTCATGTTTTAATTTATTTTTATGTTAAGGTAAAAAAGTTGAAAAATGTATTTTTTTATTTAATTATTTAAAAAAAATTGAAGATAGCCATTATGTAGATTTATTTTCTGAAAATATTGACGTTTTAACATTTTAATTTCATCAATTTTCTGATTTTTAATATTTTTTCTAGGTTCAAAAAAAACTGCGAATTATTTAATACGATAGTGCCATAGTGGATCATTGTATCAAACATGTGGCCCGCGTGCTCGTACAGCTGGCGAACGGATTTCGAAACTAGAAAAAATATTAAAAATCGGGAAATTGATGAAATTAAAATGTTAAAACGTCAATATTTTCAGAAAAAAAATATCTACATAATGGCTATCTTCAATTTTTTTTTAAATAATTAAATAAAAAAATACATTTTTAACTTTTTTACCAAAACATAAAAATAAATTAAAACATGAAATATTTGTAGTTTTAGTCCCTGTGAATAATATTAAAAAACCAGAATTATGATATCTCCATTATTTCAGGAGATATCGCAATGGGTAAATCCTCGCAGGACATTCTGTATGTGTTAACTATTTAGTTTAATTATTTTTAAGTAAAAATATATTTGTGATTAACGTACAAATATTTCAATATCATAGTTTTTTTAATACTTTAGAAAAAATTATTCTTATATTTAAATACTTTTGAAAAAAAGTATTCAAATAGGTACGTATTTAAGATACATACAAATTAGGTACAACAAGTATTTAAATATGTATTCTGAATATTAATTTTTACTAATTATTTTAATAGATAATTTACAAATATTTTGTACCTAGGTACCTATACCTATCCACAATTTGAACGAATTTTATTTTTTAATTTTATTAAAGATAGTGATATAAGCAATAATACCAATAATAACTTCAATATCTGAATGAATATAATTATTCTTGTCAAAATCTTGATCGTTACTACTACTTCTGATGCTGACTCTATTGCTAATTTCTGAAGATGCTGAATTGTACATTTTATTATTTCTAGAATAGTTTGACCCAACTTTAAATTGGTCTTTTTTGTATTTTTTTGAGTGTGTTATGTACATTAACTTTATTTTGTGACTGTTGAGAGTAAATACTTGCATCGTCTAAAATTATAAATAATATACGGTGAAATAATAATTGGTCATGATTTGATTTAAATAACTCTTGGTATCTAAATAATTTAATTATTAAAGTTTTGGAAAAATTGTTCATGTCATTTTCCATCTAAAATATGATTGTTCAAATAGCTGTTAATTAATCATCAAAACTTTAAGTTTCTTATCTTATGTTTTTGTAGGTATAACTACTATTATAATACTTATGTAACTCCATTAGTAAGTTAAGTTAAATTGATTCAATATGATTTTGTTTGTCGTTAAACCTATAAGTAATGTATTAAATTTGTTAAATTTCTACCCCACACGACCAAATAATAACTATATTCAATATTATATAATAGGTATGCTTTATAATTAAAATCCAAAAAAAAAATCACAAATTTAAATTATAAAGTGTTGAATATATATATAGTATACATATTTGAATAATTATTTGTATAGTTATAATAATATAGGTAAATCAAATATAATGAATATGTATATATGCTTAAGAAAATATTTACTCGGGGCGATCAAATCTAAAAAAAAAATGTAGGGACCAAAAGTTAAATTATATCTGAAAAAAATAGGTATGAATTATTTTTAACGGATAAAATAATATTTTTTAACTATGATATCTATAGATGTTGTTGGGCAAGAATTGATAATCAGATAGAAATAAAAGGAGGTTTATTCCTTTTCGGTTATTCTAAAAAGTATTATTGCGTTCTTGGTTATTAATGAAAACATTCCTTCGTGTACAGAACTACAGCCCTATATTTTAAGAAGACTTTAGCATGTTGATAATTAATTACAAAAATTAAGTATGCAACCTAAACTGTTTTTGAATTATTTATAGGTTATAGTAGTTTACAACTTCTACTAAAATAAACAGCAATCACATAAATAATAATTAATAACCTAATTTTACAGTACCCATCATAATTATAATTTGTACATAGATTTAGCTTAAAATGAAGTATTTTCGTTTATGAAAAATATATTTACAATAAAATCTGTCAATTGTAAGAAGTCAATATTTAAGTAAATGAGTGATTCAATATTTTTATGATTTTGTTCAGTTATAAATGTTCTAAAAACAATTAATAATAATAATTATTTATTCGAATACTTAAATAAAACGGGCAAAAATGTCAGAAATCCAATTGTAGTACAATAATTAAGAAACTTAGAAATTAGAGCAATATTTAAAAATATTTTTTACAAATAACTTGAATAAGAATCAAAAATAATAATATAATATTACAGTTATATGTACTATAATATTACATAATATAATTATTGAGATGTGACTTTAAAATCACCCATAATGATAAGAAGAAAAAAATCCAAATTTGCTGAAAGTCTGTTAATTTATTGATTGAGATTAATTAAACCTCAAGTCAGAAATATTATATTAGATTTGCAATTTTATATCATCTAGGAATACATATTATGTACATCACAAATTCACAACAATTATAATTCAGAAGAACAATTTCTAGAAATGTTTCTGGTTTGCTATGATTTCACTTTCAAAACAACACGTAAAATCATAAAAAAATATTTTAAAAATTGATTTATTATATTGTGTTCTCAAATTCGAAAAATCATCTTATTTGGTTTTGTTTTATTTTTTTAAATTGAAAGAGCTTTATTTTTTCCAGACTAGCATTGAACATGAGTTGTTTGTCAAACCAGCAAGGGAAAATTATGTAGGTATAATATAATTACTTGTATTATTATAAGTAGTAGTAGCATTGGTTGTAAATATTATTTAAATTTACAATAAATATTATATAATATTTTATATACCTATTGTTATTCATTAATAATTTCTCATATTTTTCAGTAACTACAGGTACCTGAAAATGAGTTGCCCGATGTTTTTGAAAAATTTGATGACTGCGAATCTGTAATTAATGATAAGGATTTTAAAGAGTGCCATGATACTGAAGACAAAGAAACGTATTCGTTGCTTTCCAATTGTTCACCTATAAAACCGTCAATAATTTAATATTAATTGGTATAAATTAATAGTTAAATCATACTATTTATTTTAGAATTTTCAGTAGAAATAAGGTATGTAGAAGATATATTTGATGTTTTTGATTTTTCATCAGTTATGTTGTTATTTAGTTCATTTAGAATATTAATTATATAATCTTTACTCATTTGTAATTTACAATTATTTTCATTATTATGTTGATTTTTACAACTTTCTGAACAAAGCAGAGCAAAATAACAACTTGAACAAGCTTCCATCTCCTTTGATTGATGCTGCAAGCATTCATAACAGACCTGACTTTCTTCCTGTAAAAATATTTGCAATAATAGAAAATGTTTTTATATTAAAAATTAAAAATTTACTTTAGTGAGAATAATTGGATTATGAGTTGTTGAGTTTATATGTTGTAAACACAATGTGTATGTTTCATTTTTCATTGTATCTTTTATATTCTAAATAATTAATTATAGTTTACATTTAATCTATATATATAGGTATAAGTACAAATAAATTTATTATTTTTACAGTTCTAAACTTAAATAATTTCGACATCTTCACAATTTTCACTCGATGCGTTAAGATTGCATTACCAAAATTTAGCCAAAATAACATTGCCATTTTCTCATCAACTGATAATGATGATGTGGTTATATTTTTTCTATAATCATTTCTAAAAATTATTAATATTTTAAATGAGTATTAATGTATTAAAAATATATTTTATATTTCACAATATTAACAAATATGGTTATTATTATATATTATCCTACATGACACATCTATATGATAGTGTATCTATTTTCTATGTTTAATTTTTGGTTCCTAATAATGTATTTATACGATTATTCCTAATATAGATACCAGCCTATAGACTCTATAATATAGAGTACCTATGTACTTACATTAGTGCAACAGAAGCTCTTTTCGAATAAATTATATCTAAAATTTTTCTTCCAGAATCTCTTAATTTTTTCTTTATTTCGATAATATTCGAATAGCGTAATGGGTGTGTTTCTTCGTTCAGCCTAATAAATATATTTTTTAAGTTAACTGTAATTTTATTTTTAAACAACATGTAGAATACTTTTCTGATTCAAATAAATTGGAATAATATTCACAAATATTGCCTCTGAATTTCATATTGAACATTTTAATAATCTTTAAAGGATTTGAATTTGATTTTAACAACAAATCTAACAATTTATTTAGTTTTGTATTCGATAAGTTGAAATTGTACAATGGATTAAGTAATAATGACAATAGAGTCCCAAAACCAGAAATGACTTTGTTTACAACTGATCTATTTTTTTCTAAAAACGTTTTTGTCAAATGTAACTTTCCTGTTAACATAGCTAAAACAATGGGCTCAAAACCACAATAAGTATGACTTTTGTCCGTAACGTTGTAAAGCATAGAGGCTAGTTCATTTTCTGATTTCTCGTCGACAGTTAATTCTCCATCTAATTCGTGTATATTTTCTTTTAAGCAAAAAATGTCCAAAGGTGTCATAGACGCGTTATTTTCATTTGCTATTTTACTCCAGGGTAATTTATATCGAAAAATACTAAACATAGGCTAAAAACATATCAAATTATGGTACTATAAGCTTTAAAGTATCTATACACTTATTGATATAAATTATAATGTAATAAGTATTTTATAGTAATTACTAATGCTTTTAAATTTGGATTGACACAATGCGTTATTAACACTTTAATACACTGGACAACGCTATAGTTTGTGGGCATCATAACAGCCATGTGTAATAAATTTAATTTATAATTCTATAATATAAAATTATAGTTATACAATATACATAGGTACCATGTACATGATACACAGAATATTCGAGTTCAACAAATAAATACCTCATTAGATAAGGTATAAGTTGGAGATCCTCCAGCTTCGAACACAGCTTTTAAAATGTTTGAATTTATAGTCAATAAAGCTAAATGAATTGATATTTTTGGAACGGCGCAAGTTGTTGCTTTAGCACCCATATTAATCAAAAGTAGTATTGTGTTTTCCACCGAGTCTAATAATATTTGTCTATAATGTTCATAGATATACATATTATATATTATAACCAATATTTATCAGCTATATGCTTATTATATCGATAACGATAAACAATTTAATATATATAAAGATAAGATATTAATACTCGTAAATATCATAATTTACTTTTTTGTAGCTGTTCGAATTGTTGTTGATTTCATCTCGTCAACATAATCATCATCATCGTTTTCTGTAAGCTATTATTTAATTTTTTATATAGTTTATAGTCTTATAGGTAAAGAGCTGAAAGATGTTTTCATTTTTGAATTTGTCTTATAGATTTTTACAAGGTTTGAAGCTTATTTATTTTTGTTTATCACGCACCTATTTATTTTTATTAAAAAACCTAATTTAACCTATGCACCTATAATCTATATAATAGGTAGTAAATTATGAACTATAACTGCAATGTCTATAACACATACATGTAATATTATGTTCAACATGCGGGTACATTTTTTTCTGTATACGGTATACCTGCCACTTACTAGCTACCAATATTACTGCATAATATGTGCGCATATGTATATTTAGTTAAGTATATTATAATGTCGCATATAGGTAATTGTCGTATTTTTACACTTTATAAAATTATCACATGTAGATATATAGATAATATTATAGCTGTAAGTACCTATTATAGTTGATAAAGTTAAGATACTTGTAGACTATTTAAGATGAAAGAATAATAGTTTATACATTAAACATCTTATAGTTTAAGATCGTACACTCTATACGATGAAATAAAATAAATCATTGCTAATAATTATTAATTGATTATACCCTAATAGCACCATGAAGCTCCAGGAGTCCCGGAGGTTTATATTCCGGGAGAATTAAATTTATTTCTTATGATCCAGTTTTGTCCTATATTAGAAGCTCACAGTATCTATTAGAATCCACAAGAGCTCCGAATAAGTAATAAAATATGTACTCGTTATATGAACCAGTTTTATATCGTATTGAAAGGTTTGAAAGTACGGTATTAAGCATAAACAATTTATAATTGATTTCTACGATTAGATAGTAGGTATTAGTGGTATTAGAACAATATAATTTACCTTCATATTTTTTAAATTTTCTGGCTGAAAGAAATTTATTTTCTGTATGTTATTTAATATTATATGCTGATTTTCTAAAACAAAATATGATCAATATAAATAATATCATTTTATTATAATTATACAAAAATATTACTGTATATTGTATAATACCTACAGCAGTAATGTACCTTCGATATATTATGAAACGTAATATAATATTTAAGTATGAAGTAGATATTAAATATCTAAATATCATTGTAGTATTGTACTTTAAGTATGTAGGTATAACATTAAATTTAAATTTAAAACTATTAGGTAATTACAAGATTGACAGTTTTATTAATTATAGCTAGACTACGGCATAATGTATCATATGATTAGAACCTATAATGAATCAATTGATAGAACTTACCTTTTGTAATATTAAATTTTAAACTGACGTGAGGTATACAATATTCAGTCCAATGTTCTATATTATTTAATAAACATATGTATCGCATAATAGTTAGGTTTAAAGGAGTAAATCCATCATCATTGTAGCATTCCAAGTCAGCGCCAAGATTAATTAAGCATTTAATAACCTCATGTCGGTCATTAGCCTTAAAATATAGATATGTAGATAAGTATAAAGTTATCAATAGAAATATTTAAATTAAAAATGTTACACATGAAATCATGAGACGAGTATTTCCTCGAGAATCGGCTACGTCCAAGTCAACATCATAGTTTTGAATAATATGTAGTATGTTTTCAGGGTTTAGATCTAGTTTAGTCAAAAACATTAAAGCTTCCGACTCATGATTACGTGAGGGCATGAACCTATCCCGATTCCCACTCCAAACATCAGTCAATATTGTACAGTAAGATCTTCTAAAATTAGGTATATAATAATAGGAACACAGAATTCATTACCTTTTTTTATCTTTCATTTATTGTTTATTGTTGAAATCTTAAAATAGGAACTTACTTCACCAAATTGCTGTTGATAAGCATGTGCTAATATCATTTTATCTAAGGTGTTATTATTGTATGCCAACATTTTTGAAAAATTATGGTCGTTACGTATTATTTCATGATGATAATTTTCATTTTCTTTTTCGTTTGATTCTAGAATATGTTTGGATTGAATATTTTCGTTTGTATTACTAATAATGGACCATGAATTATTATTTAAAATTTCACATTGTTTGTCAATGTTTATACTACAGTTCGATAAAAACTCGTTATTTGACTGTAATGTTTCTTTGTTATTTTCTATGTGCATAATAAAAAATATACAAATTTAGTAATCTAATGAAATATAGACAGTTGAGCTATCATCTGTTTCAGTTTTATCTTAAAGCAAAATTCAGAATTATTTAAATAAAAACAATTTTTTTTAGATTTTATAATTAAAATAAATATCTACCTGCCATTGAGCTTAATTTAAATTTCTAATTAAATAAATATAAGTACCTACTATTTACTAATAAGTAGTTCTTTTGTATCAAATCGACTAAATCATAGCCACATATGAATCGATTGTCTTTTTTCACCTGGGTATTATTCTCAGATATTATGGCTTTAAAAGAAAATTCTGTATCAAATTTTATTGAATCTAAAAATAAGCTGCTAAAATGTCGGGTGTATGCAGGACACGAATAATTAGTATTAAGATATTTTTCGTTGTTATCACGTATATTGATAATTGAATGAGGTGGCTAGAATATGAATTAAATATTTAGGTAATAACTTAGATTTTGTTAAAATATAACATTATAAATAGGTAGGTAGTTAATTTTTACTTACTCGGGTTAGATCAATGAGGTGTCTGAATTGAAGTAATTTTATTTTTGAAGAAACATTTGGTAAAATATATGATGGAACTGAGTGTGTTGTCAAATTATAAGTTAAACGAAAAATGTGAGCCCCTATCCAAAAACCCACTTCTTGGAACTGATCAGGATACGTCATCACACCAGGTCCAAAACGCATATTATTTTTAAACAGTCCCTATTATTAATCTTGAATAGGTTACTTAAGTTTTTAACATTTATTTTTTAAATACTTCAAAAACCAAACCGTTTCCATAAACCATACGACCATAACCATGTATCTGATTTACATAAAAATACCCTTCATATATTTGCTTTTCATTTTCTTGTACCCACATCATTAAACCTAGGCCATGATAACAACCTCTTACAATGGAACCCTTATAAATTTGAGTCAACTAAAAAAAATATTTAATTCTTATAAAATTAAATTGCTTAAGCAGTTTAAGCAAAATTACATAGTATTAATTCTTACTTTTTCGTGTTTAATGACATGAACTGTGTCATGAGTATTCTTTAACCTAAATGAATCAAATGTAGGAGTAAAAATAGATTTTTCTTTTTTGTCCATTACAAAAAATTAAGAAGGATAGAAAACAAATACTTTATTTTTATAAATAATAATGAAATAAATAAGTTCAAACATAATTTAATAGACTCTAGTTGCTATTGATATAAAATTAATATTTACAATAAGTATAAATAAATATAAAAATTAAAAAAATAATTTTTTCCAATAATGACAACAGCATAAGTCTATAATTCTTCTCTCCGTTTATGTATTTTGTCTTCCAGTATTTTATGTAACTTTTGCACATTTCTACTCTCTTTTTTAATTTTTTTTTCAATATCATTATGTTCATTTCCAGCATGCAAGATCCACATTAAAATGTCGAAGTTTTAATAATCGTCGCTCATACTCTTTTAATTCATCCTAAAAGTTTTTAATATAAATAATTTGTTCAACATGAAATTTAAAATAGTTATTTCTTACATGCAGAATTTGCAGTTCATCTTTGCTAAAATTTGTTTGTTGAGCTTTAATCCAGATTTCTTGTACTTTAGGTTCCACAAATTCTTCACTATTAGGACCAGTAAGTGATAGTCGATGAAGACGATCAAAACTATCTTTTATATCATGTATTCGATTTCTAAATAATATAAGAAGAATAGAATAAAATACATAGATACAGTTTTTAGATACTGAGAGGGCCAAATATGACGGGGTATGGATATGGGGATGTGCAAGAATATCTGAAATACTTCAAGAATTGATACCTTTCTCTCAAGAGACAGACTAGTATTGTGTTTAAATTGATATTAGTTTTTAGTAAATTATCTCTAAATACAAACTTAAATGTTTGTAGTAGACTTTTTTACTAGTAAACTTGATACAGTTTACCTACAGTATACCATTAAACATCAAAAGGGTAATTTATAGTTTTTATTATTATTTTTTGTGTTATATGTTATTGGCTTATACTTAGACATTAGGTAAGACACATTGTATTTTTTTTTCTTTCTTAATTTATATGTAGATATTTATTTACTGTAAGTTTCTTTGCTTATGACTGAAGTCGGTAAAACCTCGAGATTCGTGTAATGAATTGAAATCATCTTTTAATCCTTTTTTAGAAATCGCTAAGAACATAGCATATATTTTAATAAAAATGATTTGTAATTGGTTTATAAATATTTACCTATAGGTATATCATTTTGCATGTGTTCAATTTCATTTGTTAATGAATAAAATTCATCAATTTTTTTTTGGTGGCTTAAAAATTCATCTTTCAGTGCAATTAGCTCAATATCTAAAAATCAATGTGAAAAAATTGAAAAACTGTATTATTTTTATATTTTCTGTAAAATTTAATAATTAATAATATTACTTGTAAAACCAGATTGTTTAGGCTTGGTCCCACAGTTGATTTAATCGTTTATCATGCAATAAATATTTATCAACAACTTTTGATGAATCTCCAGAAACATGAACTTGTGTTTCAAAATTTGTTTGATTAATTTGAGGTTCAGTCTCATCAAAATGATAGCTCAACTTATATCTATCCAATATACCTTTAAAATATTGAGTAATAATCAAATCAAATAATAATTTATACATTTTTACAATAATAATGATCTACAGAAAATATAAAATAAAATACTTCAAATTATATAACAACTTAGCTTCAAATTCACTGGCCCATTTAGTTATTTGGGTAATTCAATCAATAAAAATCAAAGTTTACAGAATATTTGACTAAAAATAAATATAATTTTTAATGTTTTAATACTTGATTTAGTTTTTTTTTCAAGCTTAATTGAGCAGAAATAATGTTTAAAATAACGCCATTAGGTAGTAATATAAAAATATTTTCAATTGCATACTTGTTAATCAAGTTCTGAATTCTGATTAATAGATTAAGTCTCTAAATTACTATGAAACCTCAAAGAAACTTAAAACATAAATGATATTTTAAGAATTGAGACCCAGACAAACTTAGTTTGAGAAAAGTTACAACACAACAAACATGTTACTTTACCTAAAAGCTTTTTTCGGACAATAGATTCCATTTCCCCATCCTTATCTAAGTTTTTGGTTTTGTACATCTTTAGTTCCCGTTCGTCTTCATCGTGAATTCGCAACTCTGATAACAATGATCTCAGTTCTGGTTCTGAACATCTCTATAAATTACAAACATATTAATTAGATTTACAAATACATTGAAATAATAGTCATCATTAAGTTACCTGTTTAGCTTTGCTCCAAACTAAATTTAATTTATTAATTTTGAATGGTTTATTAAGGTGTCGAACATTAAACTCTGGTTCATTGTTTAAGGATATTTTTTTTTTCAAAGTTTCATTTTCGTTTGAACGAGAATATGCACTTGCATAATAACACAGTAATAGAAAAATTAAGATTATACTTTTTCTCATGGTTCCAGTTATTCAAAATAAATAAAATAATTAATCAGTATTTAAGTCACTAATATAGTAAACTCGTGAATATAATTATAATGGCTAAAAAATAATAAAAATATATCGTATTAAAATTATGCCAGATTTATCGGTTAGGTACAGAACAACATTTAAAATTAATATTATTTATTCAAAATTTAAATAAAAATATTTAGTATTACCTATTATAATTTATCAAAAAATAATTTTATATTCATAATTCATGGCCAAAGAGCAGTAAATTTACTCACCAACTTGTGGATACGAATTAATAATTACACCGATTTGACGGAGTGGGGATTACCGTAATAAAAAAAATTGTTGATAACACGGTTGATAAACACTAAACAATTTTCAACATGAAATTTAATTTGGAAAGTATAACGAAATGCAATTACTCTATTTATTATTGGTATTTGATTATTAAAGTTTTCTGTTCAGATTAATATTGAATTTAAGTTTATGTTATTTTGTGATTATTGTTTAATTATGTGGTGTCAGTCTTGCAAATGCTTTATCCCTAAGAAATATGTAAAACGTACTAAGATTAGTTTAAAAAATAATTCAAAAACCGAATTTTAATATTTAAAAACGCTCAAGGTTAAATTATATTTGTGTTAAAATGAAATTTAATTATATTATAATATCATGATGTTTGAGGATAGTTTAATATGGTTTGTGTCTGGTGGACTATTGTTTACTACCGTTATACTGATTGTTGCTTGTATTTGCGGATGTCACAAGTCAATACCAAAGTGAGTCATATTTTATAGTTATAATTATTGAACTTAATTTATCTATTATAAACTGTGTTTTATTTATATTTAAAACAGTATAGTAGTAGATACTTGTTATATATTTTATATAGTACTACTTATAATAATTCAATATGCATGCTCACCTTCAATTTAATCAAATTTTAATTTTTAGAATTTTTAAGTTTTTACTGAAAAACCATACTTTCAAATACTATTGCAAGGTTGTATGAAAAATTGATTATTGTAATGGTTTAATAAAATTGAATGGACCAATTATGGGTCACTAAGTCATATTAAAGGAACTAATAGTTCAATATTGATCCAAGTTTAGTGATTGTTCATGCAACCCAAAATTAGATTTTCATCTATTTAAATATATAGGAATATTTTGAAGCAATACCAACTTGTCGTAACACATATTGTAGTTTCACTACTCCTGCTCTAGACAAACAACATGACCATAGATAATATAATCGATTTGTCATGTAAAACATGGTTGACCACCAAAAAAGATAAGAAAAATTGTTTTATTATGAAAAAGAAGTTCTTAAATAACATTAATAAATCCTAAAAATTAATTAAAAATTTGGTATAAATGCTTTCCTTATTAGTATTTGATTTAAATAAGCTAGTAAAATTTAACAGCCTCTTAATAAAAAGTGTAATAGAAAATTAGAATGAAAAAATACTTTGGAATTTCTCTAGACAGCGTTGGTCAAATAGAATCAATGAAAATTTGATTAAATGCAATCAGAAAATAATAATAGAAAATAGAATAGATAAAGACAGGTGGAGAAATATGGAGAAAAATGTATAAGAGACAGAAAAAGTTCTTCAAGGGCTGTTAAAAGTTGAAAAGAAGAAAGATAGTAATTTATTAACAGCTCAGAAATTAAAAAAAAATATCTGCATATTGAGTACTTACTAGATATATTTTTTATTTTATATTTTTGTAAAACCTTTTATAAGAACTATTAAATTGTATAAGTAACAATAACAACTCATTTAGGTCTTGGTTTAGATACACCAGAATTTTCAAAAAGTTATCTGCTTAAGCGGATGTCAAATGCAGTTTGTTTTCTCTCTCTGGTACATGCCCAACATAGACATAACAGATTTATACAGAATCATTTTTTTTTTTTATGTTTTTGAGTAATCTTAGAGTAAAATTACTTAATACAAAAAAAAAAAAATAAAGAATAATATTTTTGAGGGTATGATATATTGATTTGTCTAAATAATGTTTCAAAACAACTTAAACATAATTTTAATTTACAACAATTTTTTTTTTACTTTGAAAGTTGAATACAAAATCAAATAACAATAAAATATAAAATAGATATATCATTCAAAGCAGAGCAAGAGGGCATGGGCCAGGGTGCAATTCTAAGGGGGCATAAATTTAAATAGTAGTTAGGTATAAGTTTTTCATCAGTGGGTATGTAATAATTTTTAATGTAATATTTGAAAAATGTAAATTTATATTAACAATTATCTACAGTAGAGTCTTGTTTTATTTTTATTGTATAAAAATTATTTATGTTAAGGCTGTTAGAGCACAAAATTTGAAATATTGACAATTCATTTGCATGTATATCTTAATACAATAATATTTATATATTATATGTATAATTGATATGTGTGGTAATATCATAAAATATGTAGGCTAGGCATGTATGTATTTATAATATAACTGTACCTATACGAAATGTACATGGCTTTTCAAATGCATATTTATCATTGGGGAAGGGGGTACAAATGCAGTGGTTTGTCAAGGGCGCCTGAAAAAAGTGGCTTCCCTCAAAAATCATAAAAAAACTATTTTAGGTGAAAGCATTTTATCTATGTTGCACATGGGTCTGAGAGAGAAAACAAATATTGCGCTGAAATCCTCTTAACAATTTATTGTAATAAAGTTTGTTGGTTCTAATTTGAAAAAAAAGAAGTCTGTATTACCACAGAACCTTCTTTAAATGATATAAAAAAATAAAAAAATGTATTTAAAAAGAATATGATCATTATGTATGGTTAAAAATAACGAATCAAAATTTGAATAAATTCATTATTAATGGGTAAAATGAGATTGAGCATGCTTTGTGAATCATTCTATACAACTGAATAAGTATAAGTTTTATTTATATGCATGCAAAACTGTGTTCATACAGTATACAGTATACACATTATTTTATTTTAATATAGTTACACCAAAGTATTATAAAAACATTAAAGATATTTTAAAGTTGCCTGTTTAATTTTAATCATATATTACACATCAGGTATTTTATTTTAAATAAATTTTCACTATATTTTATACCTAAGGTGAGCGTTATGGAATGGCACGGATATCTCATAGATTATTTGTCTATTAGTATACTCACCTAAACTTTAAATACTTATAAGTTATAACTCATAAAATATTGTATGAATTTCAATTTTTACGTATCAAAATATTATATTTCAGATAATAAAATTTAATATGTATATTGTCATTCAAAAAAGTATAAACTTAAAAAACTATAACAATAAAATTACTAACAATATAATATATTTTTTTTATGATGTTTTATTCGCTAGAAATTATGTAAAAAAATTATTTTCATAAATATTGATAGATTTTGAAATAATGAGTGTTATTTGACGAAAGAATCGCCCAGTATAATAAGTTATAAATGTTATAATTAAAAAAAAAAACTCATAATATCTAGCTAGGTTTACCTATAATCTGTTTAACAAAAGAATATATCTAAAGACATCCTGCGATCAAGATCGATTCCACTTTCAGATTTTTATCGGATTGTAGCATTGTCTTTTGATGGACAGAATATAGATCTGATTACATTATAAATATGCATTGCTAAGTTAACATTTTAAACTTTATTAATATCAGAAATATTCATTTTGTAAAATAGTTATTTAATAATATAATTTTTCTGATGAAAAAAAATTAAAAATAATGCTCGCACTTATGATATTTAACTTAAAATTGTTGCTATTGTTTGCTAGCAGCACTATTTTTAGTCTATTAGAAGTTGAAACTTGAAAGTAATGCAATTAAATTATCTTGTTATTTTATTTTGGAATGTACATTTTTGTTTGTTTGCTTGTATCACAATAGAAATGAATTACTTGGTCTTGCTGGCATGGTAAAAATTACCAATCCTGATGTTGGACCAGAACCAGTGAACAGGAACTTATCAACTAGTCCATCCCCAACTAATAGTACCAAAAGGTTTTTATATTAGGAATTATATTTATAATTCAATTTGTACCTAATTTATTTTTAATTTATTTTTCAACAGAAGTTCAGCTGGTGCAACTTTATCTTCAGCCACTAGAAGTCTTCCTGATTTACCTGTTGAAACGCCTAGGGGTTCAGATGCTATTGCCACTGCTGTTTGGTATGGCGGTGATACCAATTCTGAACTGTATGCTACAGTTGAAGAAAATAAAAATGGCATCAAAGGGGACTCTTCAAAATATGTCAATAACACAATGTCTCCTTCTAGTGGCACTACAGCTTCCAAAAGTGAATGTGTCTATGCCTGTGTAAACAAGGAAAACCCATATGACAAATTACAACAGGAACATCCATATGCTAAAGTTGGTGTACATAATACAACTAATCAGTATCCTGGTTCCCAAAGGTAATTAATATTTGTTTATGGATAAGTCCACATTATACTTCAAAAGTGTATATTATTTTAAAAATTAACATTATAGATCAGAAAAAGCCAGTAGTTTGACTGGGTCAATAGAATTGGATGTAATTGACAGGGCGCCTGATCAAGATATAGCAGCAGCTAGTGTGATTGCAGGCGATGAAGCTGCTAGTATTAACATTCCTTACATGACTCCACCAGTAGGACCTATAGAACATCCATTAAATGTGCAACCAAGGCAGGGACATTACAGTGGCGATTCACATGATTCTAGTAGTAAGAATATAAATAAAATAATTGTTTAAATATTTTTTTTAATATTTTAACCAAATTTCAGAAGGATACACAAGTATCAGTGTTCGAGAACCATTATCAAGGATCATGTCCAGTGTTAGAAATGGCGGTATATCATCAGATCCTCATTATGCTTTTGTTTCAGATGATTCTGGTATGTAATATGGCTTTATTTAAATATTTAAATATCCTATAATAAAAACATATTTTTAATTTGTACAGATGAAATGTATGCAGCTATTATTGACCCAAGCAATAATGTATATACTAGTGGAAGTGAAACATATGCTCAGATACCTAGTGCAATTAATATGCCAGTTGCTTTAACAGGTCAAGCATATAAAGCTTCTACATCGCACATTAATGGACCTGAACAAACACATTCCAGACAAGGTAATTGTTTTAATAATTTATAAACATATATTCATATTTCATAGTATAAATAATATAGAAATGTAATATATCAATTTTATTCGTAGACTCTTCATCAAGTGCTGTTAGTTCCAATTCTCCTAAGCCTGAAAAACGACCAGCCAATTCACCTCTACCTAAACCTCCAGAATACTTGGACGAAATGTATGCTAAAGTTATGAAGAAACGTAATGACTCACCTGAACAAACATCTCCGATTGTAACTTCCCTGTATGATGAAGGTATTTATGATAGATTAGTTGAACCTAAAAAGACGTCAGATGTTGATCCTAATTACGAAGAGTTACGACCTACTAGTCATGGTTATGCTCGGATAAAAAAAATTGACAAACCATCTGAACCAGACTATGCAAGCTTGACTAGGACAATGACCGTTGAATATGTTGAAAATGATCCAAATTATGAAAGTTTAAAAGTAGACTTAAACGAAATTAATCACAATTCGATTTATTCAGAAGTGAATAAAAGATAGCTTTTAGACAAATAGCATTTTGTTTCATGAGTAAATCTAGTTAGTGAGTTTTTTATTTCTTTTTCTATTTTTCTTTTGTTAATTTTGTACCTGACAAATATGTGTGGTATATTTTGTTCAAATAACATTTATTTACCAAGTTAAGTACCATTATTTTTAAAATTTATAATAACATTTATCATTTATTTAAACATGTGTGTTCACTATTGTCAATGGACAAAAACAACGGCTCAAACTTTTTAATTGACATAATATGGAAATTATGATTATCAAAATTGTAATAGTGTTATACTGTAACCAAGTAACCCACCTAAAAACTATTTGATACATATATTTTTACTTCCATTATGGTCTTAAGGATAATACAAACTTATATCTTTCCATTTTAATCTCTAGTTTGTACACTATATAGGATAATTTATGTTTTGCTATTTAACAATAAAGTAATATAATTTCTATAGTTATTATTATCATATTCAATATATAAATAATATTTTAGAACTTAATTAGTGCAGCTTTAATCATTAGTAAAATAATCTATTGTTACAACTTAAAAAGCACAGACGTTTTTAACCAAACTTTGCTAAAATATCAAATTAGGTTATTCAACCACAGACTGAAGTATTATTATTATTATTTTTTATTAATATTTTTACACATGATCTACTTAACAAAGTATATGTTAATATACTATATGATATATATTTTATTTTTAGCTTAGATTTTACATGTTAAAACTGGATGTATTAAAATTTCACCAATGAAATAATTATGTATCGTAATATTAGTGCATCATTATAAAATGTATCTTTTTTTTTCACACGAGCATACTATTTGTTAGTTTATAAGATAGTGGTATTTATATTTTTATAATATATACAGCTCTTACCAAATACATTGGTAAAAAATGTGAGCGCGGCGCCGTCCTTTTTACAATTTGTATTCCCAAACTGCTGCAACTGTGTCCCTATTGACCTCTGTACTGTACAACTGTGTGTATAGACTACGGATAACACGAGTATTCAAGTGTTAATGATTCAGACAAGATGTGAGAGAATCATTTTTTTTTGGTTTGGAACACAATTGTATCATATTATACACAAAATAAATAATTTTGTTATTATTATTTTATACATTCTTAAATCAATATTTTATTTTATGTATAATTTAGTTAAAACTATTAAACATTGTTTAATATATTTTAAAATCTTTTTTTTATATTTTATATATTATGTCAGTTGAATTAATTGTTTTATTTTCGTCATTATTATTATTATTATTGTTCTACAACACGTATGTATTATGTTAATTTACTTTTATTTCTTACTTATTACTGTAAACTGTTATATTGTTGATAAAAAAAAAGTATAATTATGAATTATACTTAAGTATTAGTTAGTTTATTGTGATTGTTCTGCTTGTAATTACTTTTTCATCAAATTTTATGTTTTAAATATAAATATATATACCTATATAATATATATTTTATGTAATTTTTAACATAATAACTATAATTTTTACATTGAGTAAAATATATTTGTATAATAAAACAAATTGATTTATTGCAATACCATTATGTAATAATTAAAATTAATTGTTAATTTCTTATCTATTTTTATACACCTTAATTATACTTGTGACTAGTTTAAAAAACAGACATTTTTATTATAATATTTTAAAATGTAAAAAAAAAAAATAATAATAAAAGGTAACTAATAGAACTTAAACAAACTATTTCTTTTGTTTTTAATATCATAGAGATCCTGAAGTACTTAATTTATTGACTTATAACAATACACACACACACACACACACATATATATATATATATACATGTGTGTGTGTGTGTGTGTGTGTTAATTTAAGTATCTCATTTATTCGTCATTAGACTTTCCACTTGACTAGTTGGCACTTTAATGTAAATTATTTTTTTTGGTCTTGCATCATTAGACATTTGCACAAAATCATCCTGATCTTCCCATTTCCTTCTTTCGCGGACTTCTTTGGCACGTTTATGATCTAACCAGTTAATTATACAAGATGCTGGTACCCATATCAAACCAGTAATCAAAATCACTGTGCCTACAATGTTATCCTTTAAGAACCTTAGCATCTTGTTAATATTAATTTCTTCAATAATATCCCAAAAACGTTCTACAACATCTTGAATAGTTTTCTCACATGCGCCCTATTACAAATCAACATTATCATTAATTAAATATTTTCTTTTCACTAAGCATTCAATAAACAATTCAATAGTACTTTGTTACAAAATCCTTGAATACATGGCGTTCCATCAGGTAATACATCAGGTGGATCAACTGGATAACATGTATCGTTTAAATTTATGCGACAACAACGTTTGCATGATTGTAATACTGAAAATAAAAAACTATTATAATTAACAACTGTATCAAAATTAAATTAAAAATATCTTAAAAAATTGAATGTCTAAAAACACCCATAAATTATTTTTTACTTACTAGTATCACACATACAACTTTGTAATCCTTGTGTCTCGCAAAACGGTATGCATTTACCAGAACGACATTTACCCCTTTCAAGGCACCCAGTACCATCAGGCATAGGTGGACTTTTAGGACACTCAGCTCCAGTACCTGTACAACGAGATTCTTGCTCACAAGTGGCAAATTGCCCTTCACGACATTTCACTCCAGATGCCATAAATTGACAATTTTGACAACATGGAGAGTTTTTATCACTAAACAAAATTAATCACAACATTCAATGACAATTAAATTACAACATATAGTATATTTTATTTTAATACCTGCATCTAGCACCTTGAGCTCTTCTGAGTTTACAGTTTTTGTCACAGCAAGAGTCATTGTCTTCAGTACCTAAAAGACCAGCATCACATTCTTCATTTCCTTCAACTCTAAGATTACCACAAAATGATTCCTCAGGTTCAGAAAAACAACGCGCTGATTTGGCTTGTAATACTTTACGTATAGACCGTAAACTACATGGAGAGAATCTCTAAAAAAATTTAAAATAAATGTAGATAAATTTTTAACTATTTTTTTTTTATTCAAACTCACTTTGTTGTTAATATCATATCCACTGACACTATATGTATACATAAGAAAAGATCCTCCCTGGCTAGCCGTAGGACTACATTCAGTTATATCTGGATCATGTTCAGATCCCCAATTGTGACCAAATTCATGAGCAGTAACTAAATCTGCTTCTCGTGTAATTACTCGTTGACCATAATGATTACGGCTTGAACTTAGACCAGAATTAAGGTATAATGTATACCCATTTTTAAAATACTCTGTTACATTAAATGTCAAATCATAAAATTGTAAATTTTTTAAAAAATAATTTTTTTTAAATTATTAATGCTTCCATCACCTGGTGTACAAATTCCACCGACAGAATTACGTCTAGGAGAACCAACATAAGCTAGTCCTAGAATACCTCCTTCAAATTTTAAGTCAGTAAATAGATGGGCCAAGCAGAAGTCTTTATGGCTATATTCACGGCTAAAAACCTGCCATCAGCAAAGCAATATAAATAAGTAATAGATAAATTTTAAGAAATTGAGTTTATTTTATTAGTTAATGAAACAAATATAGTTCTTTTATTGAGTTTAAAAAAAAGCAAAAGTAGAGATGCATGTTAACATAATTGGTAAAGCCTAAGGTTATTTATATGCCGAGTATATTTATTAATTCAATAGTTAATATCAAATTAAAATATTAAAAACTGGATCTACTATTGTACTTGGATTAATTGTTATCAATTATTATATATTTGTTATTAGTTATTATTATAAAACATTACTCACGCCGTTAATTAAAGCAAGTAACACAAAAGCAAACATCCTGAGATAAGACATTATTAAGGCTAGATAAATGTGTAACTAAATGAACTATTAATTATTAAAATGTATAACTATGTAAGTAGCCTTATAATTAATTAGTATGTTTAAATATATTATAAGAATCCTTGATTTAATCCATTGTCTAATTAATCACCATTAACATAATGACACATAATATTGTAACCCGTGCACTATTACAACAAGTCAACATAGTTGAATGTATGTATATATTTTACAAATGACAACTTTCAATATTTTATTAGTATGAGTTAAGGTCTTAAAGATTCATGAAATTAATTTGTGTTTTGTGCAGTTAGTACTTTTCCATCAATAAAATGTTTCATAAACAAGAAATATTCACCGGGACTACATATGCCGCCGATTGCATAACTTCTAGGTGAGGCTATATATGCTAGACCCAATACTGAAGATCGTTTTGATCTGAATGTTTGATGCGTAAACAGATGTGCTAAACAATACTTGGACACATCTTTTGATTTAGAAAATTCCTATTTATTATTATAGATTAATAATTATTAATTATTGATGTACGTACTTAATAATTAAATATTTTATCATAGTATTTATGATTATAATTTCAAAGATAAAATGGTAAACAATAGAAATAATAAGAATGTTAAAATAGAATTTATTTTCTAGGTAAAATTAGAAATTTTGAATATTAATAAGTTAAAATAATTGTGGAAATAATGAGAAAGAATAGGAGATACAATATAAACATAAGGAGGGAATAAAAATGAATACTAATTAATAAAGAAGATTCATTATAGATAAAAGCAGGGTAAGCTTAAGAAAAAGAGTTTTAAGGTGGAAAAAAGATAATTAGAGTTATACTGAAGGAATAAATAGAAATATAACAAAGTGGCCTGATAAATGGTGAATGTGTACACTCAATGTTTTGCTTATTTGTTTAAAATATAATAAATATCTCGTATGAAACAAAATACCTCAAGTAGTGATCGAACATCCCATTTTTCTCGAATCATGTTGTAATGATCCTCTGAACTCCGTACTTTAGTTGGATCACTGTGTACTGTTATTTTTTTAATAACAAATCCCATGCCTCGAAATCCATCAGATTCTTGACGTTCCAGCCATAAAGTATCATTATATATTTTATGTACACGATCAATTAGACTTATCTAAAATATACATAGATTTTATATTTACTAATTATTAAGTATGTTTAAAACTAAAATATATTATAATTATGTTTGGATAAACCAAAGTATTTACTAAATAATGATAAGAACAGTTAGTAAGAACAGTAAGAACAAGTATACACAATATTTAAAAGCAGTTAATTTTTTATACAAAACAATAAAATGAGAAATTACTCTAATTAAATGTATTGAAATACTTCATATTTACTTCATATTTCAATACTTACTAAATAATTTATAGTTGTTTTTGTGTCACCTCCACCCATTTCTCTAAAAAATCTATAATCAGCAACTAAAAGCAATGGACAACGGGTTCTTGTCGGTGTAATCATATAGTCATAAGAATCGGCATCCCGTTTAGAACGTGTAATAGAATTTAAATTATCATCATCTTCATCTACAGTTTCCACTTCTAAAAACTTAATAATATTAGTTTAATTAAATCTAAAATTAACATAAATAAAACACAAACCTGCATCTTCCTTTACATAAGCACACGGTTTATTTTGATTTTGGTCTGAATGTTCCCAACTTAATCGTACATCTGATGCCTTATAAGTTACCATTGTTTTGTTATCTTTATCAACCATATGTCTCCAAGATGGCTAAAAAAAAAAATAAAAATAGTAAAATAACTTTAGGTAAATTAAACTGTTTTATATACTTCAATGTGGTAAGTTTCCCCAGGAACATCAATTATAGCTGTCATTACACCTTTATCTAAATGTACACTAGCATGTGAACTTTTCTCTCCGAATACTCGACCATCATAAAAATGGTCATGATCTAAATTATGTAAAAGAAATAAATTACAAATCATAAAAAGTAATATTTTTTTTAATACATACATCATAACTTATATAGACAATAAAAATACAAATTGTTGTGGATACTTAATTTTAGGATTTTTTACAATGAGAAATATCAAATATGTTTGCTAAGTTAATAGATAATAATTATGTTTCAACTTTCAACATACCAACTGCCACCGGAGTTTCATTTCCTTCAGCATCAATACTTGTAGCTTCAAATTGATGATGTAATAATCCTTTTTTTGGTGTTAAAATTAATCGAAAATCCCTATAAAATAACTTAAATCAATATTCCTAAATATAAATGTCAAAAGGTGAGCCTGCACTATTTAGAGCGGCTTTTAATTAAAGTCTATAATACTCTATGCACATTCTACAGATGTACACATTAAATTATAAATAAAAATAATATATTACCTTCCCAATGTGGTAAATGATACTTCTTTTACTTTGTTTAATGGATGTGGACTATCACTAATACCACGTTTCACTATGGTATGAGAAAAATCTGAAGCATGTAAAGTTTCAAAATGTGCAAGATTCTTGTGAATTGAACCTGAATAATAAGTAAACAACCGAATTAATCATAATATTTAATTTATACATGCAAGAAAATCACATTACGTACATTGGACATTGCCTGTTATGAATAATAGAAATAAATTTAGTAAAGAAGTAGGTTTTTTCATTATAAAATTATTTTGTAATTAATATAATTAATTTATAAAATTCCACATTAATACCAAAGAGAGGAGACTTCCTCCAATGAGTTTAAATATTTTGAATATTCACCATATAATGTGAAATTCATTTGATTGAACATTATTCAATATGAAAGCAACAATGTTAAAAAATTATACAATAAACTTAACTAAAATAAAATTAGATAATAAATTCAAAATTTTATAAATGCAAGTGTCCTACGTCTAAGTCAAAAACAATTCCAAAAGCTAAAAATGAAATAAGTAAATGATATTGGGCAATGCCACAATAGAACTTTCAAAGTATTTGTATTTCGTGAATTTCAATATTATATTATCTAATCATTCTAATCACAAAATATTGCCATAATATTTACACAGAATAATCAGCTGTTGATAATGTTGACAAAATATCAACTGATAGTGATTTTCCATTTCAAATATTATAAGCATGGCTTTTTTTAAACATTTCAAATTATTTCTACATTCAACAAAATACGTACAATTTGACGCATCAATAAAATATAATACATTTTTTTCGTCTGGAGCCGTTCTTAAATCTAATGGTATGGTTTTTAATTAATGTTTTATTCATGCCTTGATTAATATAATTTAATGTTGGAAATGTGAAACACAAAGTTAGGTTTTATATTGTACACAAGACAACAGTTCAACAGTTTACTCGAACTTAAAATTCTAAGTGATGAAAAATCTTTGCATTATAAAAGATGTCTGTTTCCACAAAAATAGTGTGGACATTGTTGTCTGTGAACAACGCTTCCATTGTCTTTCTACACTTACATTATTCAAAATCTTTAAATTTAATATTTATCTCTATTTTCTCCACAATTAGTGAGACATCCATAACATTCTTTGAGTACCAAAATTGATAGATGCTCCTATATTTTTTTTTAAATATACTCTGAATTGTTAAAAAAGAAAAATTATTATACATTTTGTTGTTATATTTTATTATTTCAGAAAATATTATTTACCCAAATGTTAAAACATTCAAACACCAGCATATTACTTTAATATCATTGAATAGACCAGATGATAAAAACTCATTAAATGTGGCAACTCTTGATGATTTAAGAAAAGCTATTTCAAATTTTGAGAATGACTCTGCATCAACAATTGCTGTTCTATATGGTGAAGGTGGATCTTTCTGTGCAGGAATCGACTTCGATGAATTGTCCAAGGCACCACAGATATACAATGTAATAAATAAAAATTTAGTTTATTAAGTTTTTTATTATAAAAAAATTATTTATTTTCCCTTAAGGAATTTTTACAATCAAATTGTCAAAAGCCAATCATAGCTGCTGTTTCTGGATTTGCTTACAATTTTGGTTTTGATTTGTGTTTGTGGTGTGATATGCGCATTGTAGAAGAGAATGCCGTTATGGCAATTGACAGAAAATTAAATATTTCAAAATCAAAAATATTTCTTAAGAGGCTTTTAAAAACTATAGGTTATTCAAGAACTATGGATCTATTATTGACTGGCAGAGATGTAAACTCTAAAGAAGCATTTGAATGTGGTCTTGCAAACCGTGTAGTTGCATGTGGATCAAGTATGAAAACCTCATTCTCTTATGTATTATGTATTAAAATAATAATAAATATTAAATGTGCTTAATTTACAACAGGTGTTGGTCAAGCAGTAAATATGGCGTTTAATATTGGTAAATTTCCCCAACAGTCAATTAACTATGATAGAAGTATAATACATAAAATAATATCAGAATAATATGGTAATATACAATTAGAACCAGTTCTATAATTATGGATAGGCAACAAAATATTTAATAGCAAAATCGTATTAATATTGTGAAAATAATGACCGTTATAATAAATAAAACCTTAAAAAGAGAAGTCCGACGTTCAATTTATATAACACCCAATTAAAGTTACCATCATTCATGGAATTAAAATATTGGCTGTGTGCCTCATCAATTACCTACTGTGGTATTAATAAGAGGTTTTATTACTTTGCATTTGTATATTAGTATTAATTGAAAAATGTATAGATGATGTATTGTTAAATTGTTTCCTCAATAAAAGAGGACAAAAGTACAATTTATTATAAAGTGAACTATTTTTAAATCTTAGATTTTATTTTTTTATTTTTTTGCTTCCACATTGTATTTGTATACAGAGTGTCCCGCGAGGATTTACCCATTGCGATATTTCCTGAAATAATGGAGATATTATAATTCTGGTTTTTTAATAAGATTCACAGGAACAATAACTATAAATATTTCATGTTTTAGTAAAAAAGTTAAAAAATGTATTTTTTATTTAATTATTTAAAAAAAAAATTGAAGATAGCCATTTTGTAGAGTTTTTTTTCTGAAAATATTGACGTTTTAACATTTTAATTTCATCAATTTCCTGATTTTTAATATTTTTTCTAGTTTTGAAAAAAACTGCCAATTATTTAATACGATAGTGCCATAGTGGTATCATTGTATCAAACATGTGGCCCGCGTGCTCGTATGGCTGGTGAACGGGTTTCAAAACTAGAAAAAATATTAAAAATCAGGAAATTGATGAAATTAAAATGTTAAAACGTCAATATTTTCAGAAAAAAAAATCTACATAATGGCTATCTTCAATTTTATTTTAAATAATTAAATAAAAAAATACATTTTTTAACTTTTTTACCAAAACATAAAAATAAATTAAAACATGAAATATTTGTAGTTATTTTTCCTGTGAATCTTATTAAAAAACCAGAATTATGATATCTCCATTATTTCAGGAGATATCCTCGTGGGACACCCTGTATGTTGTAATCGTTGCTTGAGTGGCATTTAAGAGAGTTCTTCTAGTTTGAAGTATTTACTAAGTACTGAACTAATGTTTATTTCCCATTCACTGTAACCATGGGCGTATAGGCCCACCGGGAAATCGGGATTTTCCCGGTAGGCCCTCGCCTATGTTTAATGTTGAGGCCCTTCCCTGACTTCAGTCCCATGATATACTACTTTATACAAATTACAAATATAAGCTTTAGGTACTGTTAAATGTAACTACTATTTTAGTGTGTATCTACTTTTTTACAACTTAGTTCATAAAAAGTTTTATGACAGAAATTTTAACCACATACAAAGAATATGATCAATTATTGTAGAAAATAAACATCCTACTATAAACAGTAAGGTATAAAACATTTTTTACCTATACAAATTAATGTATAATACTTGGACGATTTTTAACTTTCAAAAGCATCTAAAAATCAGGTGCATATATTTAATGATGATTCAATATTTGAATCTCAAATAATAATGAATTAAAGTAGTATACATCGTTTAATTAGATTTTTGCTAAATCAAATAACAGTTATCCAATCTTTCTATTTTAACCACAGAAAAAGAAAATGATAGTGATGATTCACATTTTAAATGAGCTGAAAATTAATTGAATGAACTTAATAGTGGTACAATTTTTTATACACAATAGCTTAATGGTAATAATTAATATTGTAACAAATGTTATTAAGTTTCTTATTTTTTTTTTTTAGCATTATCTGAAAACTATTTTAAAAAACCAACACTGGCAAATTTTTCAAAATTTTGATCATTCCATCATATTCAACCGAAGATTAATGTTCCTTTTGTACCAACAAAAGCTTTTAATCGAAATGATGGTGAAAATTGTGAATGGGTATCTTATAGTTTCAAACATAAAGCTTCATTTTGTTTTATTTGTATCTGTTATGGTGATGGAACTAGTCCATTTTCCGAAGGGTTTATCGATTGGAAACATGTTTATACTCGTATAAGTGAGCATGAAAATTAAAAAAAAAACATCAGAATAAAGTGTTATTTGGACTACCTTAAGGCTTAGGTAATAAATTGTACATTATAAATTCTGTAATATAATATTTTAATAGGTTTTTGAAATTTATTTTCCAACAGAAGTAAAAAAGGAATGTTTGCTTAACTATAATATATTTAAAAAAAATACCTCTATATATATTTTTTTTTATTATGTTTACGAGGCCCTTATAAATATTTCCCAGTAGGCCAAAACTTGCCTATCCGCCCATGACTATAATACATACAATATAATAAAACATTAAGTATGCATTTTTAAAAGATATATTATTTCTTCAGGCAGACACATTTAATGATCTTTGTTATAATAAAAAATAAAAATGAATTTTTTTTGTTCACTAATACGAGAAGTAGCATTGAGCACGTAAATAATATAAATTGAATAGTAAATACTAATACAGTATACATTTAAGGTATTTTCATAATATTTTGTGCAAAGTAAAACTCCATAACCACAAACATTCTTAGTATCCCTAACTACATAGGTACCTTTAAAAAAAAAAAATATGTTTTATTTAATTTGTAAGTACCTATTGTTAAAAGATAAATATTATCTTTTAAATATTTAAGGATGATTTGCGAATGACTGAGGTGAAGTACTTTAGGTCTCTGATTACTTCAATGATGCCCCAAATCCCAATAATGATAGCGGATCTATGAGAAAAACTGTACAATAATATGTTTTTAGACGGGTACGATCAATATTCAATAATATTCAATGGATCACAAGATACAAATTATTAGTTAATCTACAAAATGTATCACCAATTGGCCAACGCTCAATAATCCACGTTATAATATGATTACATATAATATATTACAGAATACGACAATTATTTTACAGTGGATTTGGATTATAATATTAAATATAAATATTTGAAATGTTGACGTTTTACTGTATTTTTCTATTTATAAGTACAGTTTTGGTTTTTACATAAAAATGATAAGTGATGTTGGGTTATTAACACGGATATCTATATCCGTGGTTATTAAAAATGTTCAAATATATCATATCATATCTATTATTTTATGTTTCTTACAACTGTAAAATACCAACTGTCTACTATATATAGGTATTAATAAGACGTTTTATTATTAAACTAAAAAGTTGATTCCGTAAAATTGTTTGTAGTCTCATGCTCTATGCCCTTTTTTTTTATTTCTTTTACAATTATACTTATACGTTATCTATTGTCGCTGTGTTTAATTCAAATCTATAATAAATTTAATTTAAATTAATTTTAAGTAACTCAAGTAAGCAAATAGCCAAATAATAATATTAAATTAGTCAATAAGTACTGTTACAATGATATTTACTATTATTATTAGATAGTAACTTTGGACTGTAGTGTTTCTGTAGCGCTGTTCAAACATTTTTAAATAATTATTTTCAATGTTAACTTATTTATTATCTGAGTATTAATTAAGTTTAATTCATTAAGGCGATGCCTGACTGATTATAATGTTGCATAAAATCTCATCTAAAATGATATTCCTACCACCACTATCATATTAACTATTAGTTATTACTCAAAAGTTAAAATCATCTTTTAATTTTACAGATACTGTAATGGGTACTTAATGATTGAAATTATACTTGATATTTTTTTACAGTAAGTCAGCAAAATAGTTAATTGTTGATTATTATTCTTTTGTGAGTATGGATTCGTATAACATTGTTGGTGTACTTGGACGCGGAGCTTTCGGGTAAATTTTCTATTAAATATAACATAATATATTACTTTTTAATCTATAAATATTACATGTTATAGAGTTGTTGAGTTGGTTAGAGATTTTAATTTAAAAAAATTAGCTGTGATGAAAACCATACATATAGAATCTATGTCAACAGAAAATGTTAAGGTAAATAACAATAATTTACTGTATTCGTAATTTTAATGTATCTACATTTTTTCAGGAAGCTATCAAAGAAATTCAAATTCTCCAAATGTTAAATCATCCAAACATCATCAGATATTATAATAGTTTCCAAAATAAACAAAGTTTTCATATTATTATGGAATATGCAATACATGGAACACTAGAAAACTTTGTTAATAAATATTCTCAAAATTCAAATTACATTGCCCAAAATGTATTTGTTTATTTTTTAGTGTTATAATTTTAAATTAATTTTTATTAACTTATATCTTGAAAATGTTCTAGTGCGTATTAAATATATTTAGTCAACTAACAATGGCTGTGGATTACATCCACAAAATGAAGATTATGCATAGTGATATTAATCCAATGAATATATTATTAACTGGTAATCAAGGTACAATAGTAAAACTTGGTGATTTTGGTTCTTCTCGCATATTAACCAGGTAATCCATTGATATTTTCATTGTTACTTACTATAAGAACATAAACAATTTTATGAAATTTTTATGCTAAGTGACAAAATTAATGGTGAAAATTGGTGTACACCATGTTATATGTCTCCTGAACAATGTTGTGGGAAACCTCTAAGATTAAAAAGTGATATATGGCAAATTGGTTGTGTGTTATACTATTTGATAACTTCAAAACATCCTTTTTATGCTGAGGTAAGTACTTGGATAATAATATACTCAATGATTTAATAAAACTTAGTGGCGCCACCAGTGGGGGGTAAGGGGTTGTAATCCCTCCTGATGGCTTCTCCGAGGCCTAGTATAAAAATCTATGTACTTATCTTATGTATATATATATATTGTAATAATGAAGCCCCTCCCAAAATTTTTTTCTAATTGTGCCACTGATTAAACTTAATTTATTGAATTATTTATAGAGTTTAGCAGATACTATATCAAGCATTGTAGAAGGAGTTTTAAGTCTTACAGAAAAAATTGCTTTTTATGACAGCGATGTGATAAGGCTTTTACATGAGTTATTAAATCGTGATCCAACAGTTCGACCTAATGCATCTGCTATACTTTCAAATCCATATATTCTTCCCTATGTATTAAACAGCAATTGTCATTGGTTTAAATCTGGTAGGAAAGTTTCAAACAAAAATTATTAAATGTATTCACCGACACAATTTTTTGTTATTTAAATATATAAATAACTAATAAGTAAGAAGTAAATTTTATTATTATTATTATTCTGTTAAAACAAAACACATTGATTTTTTTCTTTTTTTACGACGTGGTTGAAAAGCTAACATTTAAGAATTTGAAGTTTGATTAATAAAATGTTAAATTTTGCTTCAATAAAAAAAAAATATTGTGACTTATAAATGTGTACAAATTTTATGTGCAATTATTTTTTTAAGCTTTTTTTTTTTTTGTAATTTTGTGTTTATTGATAATTTAAATAAATCTGGAAATAATACTAATTATCTGTTTTTTATACAGATATACACTTATTAAGTAATATATGATTAATTTACCAACTAGAGTACATGTGTTTTAATTTTAGCCAATGTAATTACTTTCAAATTCGAGGCACGTTAGTGCTTGAAACTTTAGAAATTCGGAAATTTAATAAGAGGTTAAAATATCTGCTCCCTAATAGGTGTAAAGATTTTAATAATATATACATAAACTACTTATGGAGTTAGGTGTTAATGTGCTACTTCTAATGTTATTGTTTAAATGTAGTGTGATGATAAGTAATTTTTCATTTATTTTTTTTGACTAATTTACTTGTTGAGTATTTATTTATGACAGTTAAAAACTGTTAACTTGATTGATAATAATTACACTTATGTTATCTGTCTTACAAAATAAAAAACATTATTTGTGCATAAGCATTAGCTATTTCAATATTTTTATTATTAAGCTAGAAATGAGCATTGTTAACTTACAATGTTTAAAATATTTATATCTTGCTTAGAAATTAAAACATTAAAATTAGCCAACACTTAGTACAGATAATGTTCTTACCTTAAACTGATAATTTACTCTAATATTAAAATTAACAATATAATTGAATCTACTGTACACAAATTTTTTTTTTTTTGTATATTAGTAAGACGTTAACAACACATGTAAGGGTAGCATTGAAAATTAGAAGTTGTTACTGAAATCTAATCACAAGACTGGATGTAATTAATAAAAAAAAAAAAAATTATAAAATTTTTTTGTCAATTTGTTGGCTCTCGTGATACACAAGTAATTTGTGATGCAATATGAAGGTTGTAAGCATTACAATCATAGAATAATTAACAATAAAATATTATATTATTATTAATAATAATTCTGTGTTAGAATTAGCACTCTACTTCGAATCACTGGCATGAACAAATGAAAAATAATAATATCTTATAAAATATGTTATTTATTAATAGCAATGCATACATTTTTATCTGTTCAAATCAATATATTTTTTATCTATTGATCACATTATTGTTGTATATTATATCACTGATTAAATGAAAAATAAATCTATATGCAAATTATGAAATTATTTTATTTTTCTGAAATAACTGAGAATTAAATATTTTAAGATTTGAATGTATAAAATAATTTTAAAAAAATGAGTATACACTTTTAATTCAGTTTTGCATTTATTTGTTAGAACAGTTAACAACATTATAAATTCAATAATTTTAATTAATTTTTAATTTTCAGTCTTACTTACATTGCACTTATTGTAGCAGCTTATGATACTCTTCATGTTGGCTAGCGGCCTGCCTCTGCAATAGACCACTGTTATCCATTTTATAACAGTTTTCAATTAAGTGTACATAGTATTTATAAAAAAAATAAAATATGTTAATATTCATAGTTGATAATTTGCATTGTATCCTGGTTAAATTATTTCAGATGATGAATTGTAGACTCATAAATGATCACTGTAATCGCTAAATACTATCAGACATGTAAAATGAGATGGCATTGTTTGTTTTAAAAGGTAACACTTGTGAATGTTTTGTGTATAACGCTTCTCAACATAATATAAGCTTAATAAACTAAATGTTAGTATTTTATTGGTAACCTATTTATAATAGGATTCAAGAAAAAAATTGTAATTGAAAAATAGACCAATAGTAAGTGTATCTGTTCTTATCTTTTAATAAACTGATTTAATATTAAACATAATATATTCTTAAATTTTAACTGAGAAAAATAGCCTTCAGTATAAGAAGCAGGGCTGGACTACCACTATTCCATTGGTGTTGGTGCTTCATTATTATCATCATTATCATCATCATCATCATCAAATTCTTCAATATTTTCTTCTAGTAAATACATATAATAATAATTAAAAATATTTTACTTATATAGTTATATAACATTATTTACTTACCTCCATTTAGTGGAACAGACTTTTTATTTTGGTCTTTGTTAGGAATTTGCCCTGCTTCAAGCAACTTGGAAAGTTGTTCAACTTCTTCTAATGATGATGCTTCAGATATAGCCTTTCGAATTCTCCACATGTCTGCTTGGCTATGACCTGTATTAATAATAAATTATAAATACAAAACTAATCTATATAAATTACATTTTACACTTATTTTTAATATTATAGTAATTTGGTCTATTATCAAATTTAAAAGAAAATATATTATTAAGGACCTTAATACCTTATAAATAAATATATAAATTAAAATGTACCATATCAAAAGAAACCTACAAAGACTAATTAAATTTGATTATAGAATAAATTAGTTGCAATTACTATAAGAAAAAAATGTATTGAGTAAAATGAATAATATTGAATGTACAATTTGTTATGTATTAGTAAGACAGATACAGCATAATTGTGCGAGTATAATAACTATATTTTTACCATTTGCTCTTCTGTTTTCAAGACCTTCTCCAGGAACAAACTGATTAGATTTCTTAACTAACTTCTTTTTAAGTTCTTTTCCTTCTTTGCCTTTAAATAATGTTTTAGCTGCTTCATATTCCTATAATTTATGTAACACTTATTACTTATTAGTTATTATGTATTATAATTATTTGAGAAGAAAAACTAACCTTCAATTTAACTTTTCTAAAGTCTAAAATTCGAACTTGTGGAATTTTATGTGCTACATAAAGTCGATAATGCTCTTTTGATGCAACTGGGTTATGCAAAAGACTTAACATTTTTAACTTGGGAAGTGAAGCAAGAGGATCTAAATCTCCAAGCTCTTGAATCTGATTACCTGTAAGTATTAAAGATTCGAGATTTGGTAGACATTGTTCTAAGTTATCTGCTATACGTCTGCAAAAAATATTCAATTAGATTTATTAAATTTTCTTAGTTTACAAATAGTAAAATGACAAATTATAATTTAAATGTTATTCAAATTGTCAATTTTTTAAAGGGGCGACCTTCATCACCTAAGATAATTAAGAAAATACTGATTACAGAACACCAAATTTTAAATATAATATAAAAAACAATAAAATATTTTTTTATTATTGATTGAATTGTTTTTATTCAAGAAAACTAAATTAAATTAGCACAAATTAACATATTGAATTTAAAGAGAGAAAAAACTGGTTTTTATGCGGTGTTACAATTGCAATAACAAACATATAATTAGAAATACAGTAAAGTACAATGTTATTATTTTTAATTATATTTAAAAAATTTAAACTTGGAATACTTACACAATGGCATTATTGTTAAATATAATATTTTTTAATCTTTTAAGGTATGCAAAACCATCAATTTTTCTGATATCATTGTCTGAAAAATCAATTGTATCAAACTGATCAAGCGTTGCACCCATGTTTTCAATCAAAGGTATTTTATAACCTAAAACATTTTATAACTTTAGACATATGTAAAAGAAATATACAAGTTGGTATGTTAATGTATTACATAAAATGCAAGAATAATTGTTAAAATGTGTTGACTTTCAGTTATATTGTATTTAATTGTTTACCTCTCAAATCCAATTCTCTATCTTTGACTGGATTTATGAATTGGTATGAATTCATGATTAATTCCGTGGTAAGTTTGACCATAATTCCGGATGAAAATTAAATGTCTAATAGAATCAAACTACTTAAATTTTGAATTAGATAGACACGACATAGGAATTACACAACTGTTAATTGTTAACAAATAACATATTTTATAATAATAATAAACTAACGTGACGCTCCAGACGCAGTGTTTCACTTTCACGCAATCACGCTAGTCGCTACGGGGCTAGGGCAGTTGGACCCAATGATGGGGATGGGTACAGTTGGACCCTGTGATAAGAAATTATAGGTGATAACAGAAATTAAAAGTTCGAACACTAACCTCAAATCGCAAAAATTCAAATTAATACCAACCATTCAACATTGTAAATAGATCTACTACGATTTTTGAGTATTTGAATTTCTCACCCTGGTCATCAGAACCAGATACATTATTTATCCGTCGTATTCCATCGGTCGAAATTAATAAACGACCGTTATTTAACATTTTAACGACTTTAACGGGCAACCGATAACGATTACTTGTTATACGTTTGCTGCTCCTGGCTGGAAGTTTGGTTCAAGATTTAACATAAGTAAAACTTCTATAAAATAAATACCTAGATCAATTGTTTGTAATATATTTGAATGTTTATTAATTAATAAATATCCAACTAGTTAGTACTACATTTATTTTTTACCCATTGGCACCATTATAGATCTAAATAACAAATTTTTGTTATACAATTTCAACATTATAACTTATTTGTATGTTGTACATTAACAACTTAAATATTATTACACTCATAAAGTAAATAATTTTCTTATTAATACTTTATAACTCATTATAAATTACAAATTACATATATTTTATATTTATCAATAAGATCATGTTATTTTAAAACTATTTTCCTTTTTTTTCTTTGTTAATCGTCTTCTATAGTTTTATATGGTCTCTATGTTGCACTGTCCTATAAATGTTAGTACTGTATCGTATATGTGTTATGTGTTTTATGTTTTGTTGATAGGTACATGTTTAACATAATTAACAGTGTAACAACAATTCATAACAAAATTAGTAAGTTCCATCAATATTTGTATTTAGTCTAATTTATTATTTGTTTTTTATTTGCTCTGCTTATTTATCATATTGCCTTTGTTGTAAAATTTAAACAATTCCCTTATTAGTATTGAATCATTGATGAAAAAAATTAGTTTCAATTTTGAGAAATTTTTATTACTTCAAATACTAATTTATGTGTAAATGTATCATTATAAATAGAAATCGGGTAGTAGATATTTTTGCTTTATTAATGGTATGTATTAAAACAAATTGTTTTTAATTATTGTTATTGTTGACAATATTATGCCTATTATTAAATAATAATTAATTTATATAATAAACAGAAAGACAGTTTTTTAAGAGACTGACCATTGTTAAAAATCAGTTCTTTTAGAATTACAACAGTATACAAATAACCTCACAGAAATTGTATAATTTTTATTTTCTGAATAAACATAATTCGTTATGTTTATAATTTAATAATGTAAATTGTATTTACTTTTTTAAATTAGAAATTATATTTCCAGATTTAAAAGAAAAATACCACAAGGATTATCAGAGAATCTGTACAGCAACTGAAAAGAAACGATGATCTGTTGATGTTTTTGAAGAGGACTGTTCTCCAAAATCATGACTATCTTCCACGACAAATTGGACCTTATTCCTTAGTACCTATGTTGTAAATAGATAGATCACTCTGGATGTAAACAAAAACTATGAATATTATCACCGCGACGAAATCAGTGTGACCATAGTACAGACATAAAATATCTTTTGGTCCAAGACAAAATATTTACCGATTTCTACCTGGCGCCAACATTGAAATTTATACCCTCTTTCTAGACTTGCATTCTTTAGGTGGTCCCGACCTTTTACATCCCTTAGGCTAACTCAGCCCCTAGTTGCTGTTTGTGTGATTTCCACGTGACTTGTTAGTTGATCATTGACCAAGTGTTTTACAATATTTTTTTAATAAAAAAAATCAAGTGTTGTTTTAAAATTTAAAAATGAACAGTAAAAAAACTGGAATGCGTTGCTCTGTGCAATTTTGCAAAAGTAAAGCATGTAGTATGAATATTAGTTTTTTCCAATATCCAAAAGACGATCGTCTTCCACTATAGATAAAAAACTGTAATACAGAACATCTGACTGAAACTATTAAAAAAAAATAGTTATAAAGTATGTGACAATCACTTTGTAGACTCAATGTTTTTAAACTCTACAACAAAAAACCGACTAGTTTTCAATGCTATTCCAACAGTTTTTAATGATAAGTAAATAATACAATTATTAAAGTATGTTTAAAAATAATTAAAACTAATTTTGATTTAAATAAACTAATTCCTGGTTTAATTATAATTTTTAGATGAAATAATGCATGAACGAGTAAAATTGGCTCATTTACAATCAAAAACACATCAAGATCCACAATATGTTGATGATAGTTTAAAAGAACAAAGTAACAGTTCAATTCAAGGGACTGAAGACTTATCAATTCATGTTGGTGGATCCATGAATATTTCTGATTTTTCAAATGAATCTTGTACCTCAATCAGTAGTTGTGATTCTTCAAGCCAAACACCTGGATACTTATTGGCAAATACACCAAGAAAACAAAAACTAGTTGCAGAAGTTAAATCTGGAAAAACAGAAATCAAAAATTTAAAGAAGACTATAGTAAGTTTAACTCAACAGTTATCAGACAATGATACAGTTGAAAATTATTTAAGATTAAGTGAAAAATATTTATCACCTGGATTATTTACTATAGTAAAGTCACAAATTAATTTAAAACAAAAAAAAAGAAGGTTATAGGTATAATAATGAAATTAAACAATTAGCTCTAAATATTTACTTTTTAGGACTTGGAGTTTATAAACTTTTATTAACTGTTCTTTCACTGCCATCAATTTCTACTTTGAAACGTCTAACTCATAAATTTGAAATGGTGCCAGGCTTGAATGATTTTCTTTTTAATATTATTAATTATAAAATTAAATATTTTACAAACGATGCTAAAGAATGTGTTCTCTGTGCAGATGAAATGGCCTTAAAATCAAATTTATATTATATGTTAAACAAAGATGAAATTATTGGGTTTCATCAAACAAATAAGACAAAGACTTACAAACCTGCCAAGTATGCATTTGTTCTAATGGCTAGAGGAATAAATATTAACTGGAAACAACCAATTGCATACTTTTTAGTATCAAGCAGTTGCACTGGTTATGACTTGCAAGACATTATTTTTGAAACTATTCAAAAACTTTTAAATGTAGGATTGAATGTAAAAATGTTTATTACAGATATGGGTTCTAACTTTGTTAGTTTTAGTAAAAATGTTAATGTTACATCAGCTCGATCTTTTTTTAAAGTAGGTGAAAATAAAATAATATATATTTTTGACCCTCCCCATTTATTAAAATCAACAAGAAATATGTTTTTTCAACATAATTTAAAATTCAATAATAGTTTAATTGAAAAAAAAATACCTAATATAATTTTTTGAACAAGACAGTAAATGCAATTTAAGAGCAGCCCCAAAATTAACACATTCTCACATTTTTCCTGGTCCATTTGAGAAAATGAAGGTTTTTTTGGCTGCACAAGTATTCAGTCAAAGTGTAGCAGCCGGTATGAATACTAGCCTTAAAAATAATGAATTGGAACCTTCTTCAAAGGCAACAATAGATTTTATTGAAAATATGGACAAACTATTTGATATCTTCAATTCTTCAAGAAGACCAACTTTAAAAAATTTCAATAGACCCTTTAAACAAACAAAAGAACAAAAAGATCATTTAATATTTATGAATAATTTTTTTACAAATTTAACTGTTATTACCAAAAGAGAACAAACTAATGTTACTAACCGGATGAAATTTATAAATGGTTGGTTGGTCTCCATAGCTGGTTTGTTGTTACTTTGGAAAGACTTAAAATCAGCAAGAACATTAAACCGACAAGAAAATTATGTTTTATATACTGCCAGATTAAATCAGGATTGTCTTGAAAATCTTTTTTGTACACTTAGACAACAAAATGGCAACAACACTAATCCAACTCCCTATCAATTTTTGTTTACATTTAAAAAAATTTTTTTACTTAATTATTTTCAACACTCAGATAAAGCAAATTGCATAAATGATTTGGATGAAATTTTAACTCAAATACCCACTGATTCAGGCCAGGACATTAGTACCCTAGTCGCTGATAAAACACCCTTTAATTTTAAAAGAACATGTTTACTTTCCATAGGGCAAGTTGATTATAGAAATTTAGAAATTCCTCATCAAAATGCATTCATTTATGTTTGTGGCTATATCATGAGTAAATGTCTAACCCAACACTCATGTAAAATATGTTTAGAGTATGCGAAAACACAAAAAAAATTAGATCCTTCATTTTTGTTATGTTTTTTTAAAGCTTATGAAAATGCTGAAAATCAACATTTGGAAATTTAAATATGCCCCATGAAAATTTTTACAACTATATTTATAAATTAGAATCTGAATTTGTAGATAGTTTTCCTGCTGTATCTCTTGAAGTAGGAATAGGAAATAAACTTAAAATGAGAATGCTTAATATTAATTATGAACATCCATGTCCTAACTTTGATAAAGATTACCTACTTAAGTTTTTTTTGCGTTTTAGAATTTATGCTTCCATTAAATTTTTAAATAAACATTTAGTATCTGAAAAAAAAAATTAAAAACAGAAAGTTAGAAATTTTACAGTATTTGTAAATCAATATTATTATTTTGTAATTGTATTAATTGTATAATTATTTTGATGTAACTTATAATATATATATTTTTTTTTATTAGAATTTAACATGTGATAATATGTTCTATATACTAAATGAATTGTATGATACTAAATTTGTTGTAAAAAAGCATGCTTAAGTATGTTATTTTTATTTTTTAATATGTACTTACGAATTACCTTTGTACATTTAAGTTAAAAGCACAGACTATTTGTGTTAATATACTCATACTGTGTTAACTAATAATAACATTAAAAACTATCACCATTCACAGTTTCACATGACATTAATTTACTAATTAGTAATTACCATGAGAAAATACGTAACATTATTTTATCATTTGATATGCCAATTAGGATTAACGACTATTAATAAACGGAAGTACATATAAAATATACAATAATATTGTATAACATCTGAACAATAATTTAGATATATGCATGCAGCTACACTGATTTGGTTGCGCCCAATCAGAGAATCTTGTTTTCTTTTCCCATTGTTTTTGGCGGAGTGATGTATCTGTTTTCATATAGTCTGTGTAAATACTGTGAATATTGTAATTCATTTAAATTTAATTTTCTACTTACAAAAAATAATTCAACTGGGAAATTAATTGTACTTATTGTTGTAGGAGGTTTTTTATTATTAAATTATGTAATTTATTAAGTTTATTGTTATTGATTTATTTTATTTGTAAAATGTACTGTTATTCAATTATATTATTTATTAAGTTAGTAACTACTAGTTAATTGTTACTAATAAAAAATTATACTTAATTTTTTCAAAAATATGATGGTTTTGAAATATATTATAGAGTTAATAACTAAAAAATTAACGTACCCATTACATTGTTTTAAAAGTATTACTTAAAAATCAAAAAGTGATGTTATTTTTATTAAAATTAATCTTATAATGTTTATAAAAAAACTGTATTTAAGTATTTTCAAATCTGTTGGTTGCAGTAAGAACTATTTATAAGTAATTTTGTTTTTAATTTTTAATCTTAACTTTAAAAGATTGGATAAGTGGGTGTTGCTTTACTGTACAATAGGTTAATAATGGGTATAATGGGTGGTGTGACATTTAAATTTAATGAAATACAATAATTGTGAAGAAAAATGTTCTATCAGACTATATTATTACTAAATAGGTTTGATGGCATTGTGAATAAAGTAATTAATTTTACTATGGCATTAGTACAGTAGTAGGTTAAATTCATTTTTATGGAAAAAAATGTATTTTCAAATGCCATTATATATATAAAATATAATAATATACTTACTATATAACTTCTCATGAAGAATTATGTATACAATTTTCAAAACTTAAAAATACAAGAAATACAACTTTTAACTACTGTTATTTTTTTGCAATTTTGATAGGTAAATGTCAAGATATAAACTTATGATACTAATAAAAACAAATCATGACTTATGATTATCCTTATATTAAATTTTTAAGCTTTTTACACAACAAAAAAAAGTTTAAGGACATTTCTGATCTGTATTTTGTTTATATTTCAATAATATTAGTTATAGCAAGGTTATCAGATCCTTTCTTTCATCAATATAAGGGGTTAATACCGGCAAGTTCTATACATTTTAATTATTTTTAAATATAAAATATTGGTTAGTCGGTTGATTCTTCTATTATTCTATCTCTATGATACAATTTATTTTATTATAAAGTTACAGTACACCTCAAATAGTGAATGAATAATGTATTTTATTAAATTGGCAGATTGAAGGTATTTTGTATAGGCAACCCTACCGCACATTCAATATCATCATGATTTTCTATTTTCCTCACAATACATTGCATATATAAAAACTGCCGATTCATTTATAATTGTGTAACTGTCCAAATTTTGATTTTTTATGAATTTTTGTCCAAAAACCCAATTTATTATTAGTATTTCAAGTTGAATCTCAAAATCTATAGATGAATATTATAATAACAACATATTATATCATGTGTTAAAATAACGAGTTGTAAAACGTAAAATTAAAAGGTTAGGTTATAATAAAAGTTATGTTATACAATATAAAACTTTTTTAAATATTTACTTTATTTACTTACTGCAAGTCTGCATATTCAACATTAGGTGCTTAAGACAATTTCTTTAATGAATATGGTATCGAAGTAAATAATTATATTTCTCAGTTATAAAAGTTTAACATTACCCTAAACGGTATAATAACACTGAACCTTCTACATTTTAATTACCAGAAGCAACCAAACAACTATGAAAAATTACGACTTGGTACAATTTGTAAGAAATATATTCGCAAATTGCAAATGTCAAAGTCATATAATATTCTATGCAAATAAAATAACTACCTACATTACTTATTATACGCACAAATTACAAAAGGTAGACCTTAAAGTGGGCTTAAACACCTTTTCAAAAGCGTAAATATTCTTAATTTCGTAGTGTGTTTCATCATTATCTATGAGTAGGTACTATTATTACTTATTATACTATTATACTGTATATTTGCATTCAATTGTTAAATTTTAGGAAGGTATTCATATTTAGTAAAACACTAGGCAAGTATAATATTATCTTATTCATAATATGAACGTCAATACGTCATGTACAACTAATAAATGATTTATTTAAAATCTATTACATAAGTTTGTTTACGTTTCAACATTTGGCAATTATTACGCATTAGCATAAAAAATAGTTTATTTATTAGTAGTTTTTCATCAAATCATATCGAGAATCATACGGCAATGATATTATGATATATTATAATTTTGAAAAATTCGTACGAAAAAACTATTGTCTCTACAGTTATAAAAGTTACGTCCCTAGACAATGGTTAGGCCCCTCCAAAAATTCTTCCGTAGTTGGGGTACCTTCGACCCCCCACAAATATATTTTTGAAAAACCTTAATGGTTGTTCCACGTGTCTGGAACTTAATATTCTGGTATTATGGAGGATGCTAATCAAAAGTGGTATCTTTTGTCGAGACCTTAAAAGCCGTTTTTACCCCACTTTGGGGCCTTGGAATCCCGAAATTTGTGTTTTTTAGTTGAGTGTTACTCGGCCGGATTTCGATGTAGGGGCATAGTTTCTTCACAAAAACTTTTGTTTTAAGTTATTTTACATAAAATCTTTCGGTGGCCGGAGTGTCCTATGCCTCCCCCTATGGATATTTTGAAAAATGTTTATTTTTTTCCATGTTTCTGAAATTCGCAGGTTTGATTTTTTGTAGGTCAGTGATCAAAATCGGCGTCTTGTGTCGACACTGTAGGACCCTTTTTACCCCTATTTTTGGCGTCGGAAATTAGGATTTTGAAGTTTTTGGACTTTGTCGTCACGGAACATTTAGACTTTGGGTGATTAGAGAAGTTTTTTTCTACGCATCGTTTAGACATTTTTGTCAAAAATCGAACGGTACCAAAACCAAAGGAATAGGTTAGGTTAGGTTTTTGGGAAGTAATGATTTTTTTTTTTTGGTACTTAGATTTTACGTATTTTTCGTATTTTTTAAAATTGAGTTTTTGTTCAATCTTTTTGGAATTCGAGTGCTGACTTATAAATTCCATGACGAGTTATAAAGGTTCCATGGTCAAAATGCGTAGGACCATTATTTACCCGTAATCAGGGTGCGAAAATGTTGAAAATCGAATTGCTTGTTTTTTCGTATACGGATACGTTTCTTTAAGGTATACAACGATTTAACAAATTATCTTTTTGAACTTTTTTTCGTTTTTACTCGTTTTAGGGTTGTTTACGTTTCAACGTTTGGCAATTACACCATCAACATAAAAAATAGTTTATTTAGAAGTAATTTTTCATCAAATCACATCGATTATACATCTAGGTATTTAATGTTTATACCCTTCGTTTAGTATTGAGAATTTAATATGTAAGCAATTTCGTTGTATATATGAAATACGACCATCATTTTTAAAAAGTACGATGCAGTCAGTCGAGTGATCGATCGTAAGCCATACAATTTTTAATAAGTCGTTTTACTCAAACACTATATTTTATGATTCTTCATTAAGTAAATCTTTATTAACTATTCAGTATTCGACTTAATCAATAAATTAAATTCATCAACCAAAATTGCGTTGGTATTTGATTTTCATTCCTTAAGAAGAACCGACTACCAAACAATTAAACAACTCTACAAGATCTGACTGGAACGGGATATAACAGTGTTCATGATTCAATTAAATGAATTTGTCAGTGGTGGTCACAAACAAATGGACAAGTTAAATTATGATTCTTATGCTCAAATGATTCACTAAACAGTTTGAACCAGTTCATTTATCATTTAATCGCATTCTTGAATCAATTCACCAAAGTAAACATGTCCCATCTCTACTACTTTTTTTTTTACGTGTATTGAATGACAAACAAAAGCAAAATATAAAATATATATATATATATTTATATTTTTGAAATATGATTTTTTTAGAAATATAAAATAACAGTTTTATAATTTATGCATAACTTATTACTGATGTGTATATTTTATGTAATAAAGTAACTGACACATAAAATATATAAAGATCTTAATCAAGTAAATGCTATTTTTAAGATTAATTTATAAATTATGAATTATGTTGAATTTATAACTAATATTATATGAATGTATGCTTTTAAAACTGCATTAAAAAATAAAAATATTACAAATAATTGTTAATGAACATTACACTAATTGCATTACATCATATTGTTATGGACGTCTCCACAACCGAGTTTGTTCGTTAGTAATAAATACGCAGTGTTTAAGTTATCACTAATACTTTATTAATATAATCAATTTTAAAAGAAATTAGTTACACAGAATAATTGTTAGCCTTAAGAAAATAACAGAGGCTCTGCTCGATGGTCTGCCAGGACTACACTAAATATTACACAGACGGCGAGATACGGTAGGGGCTCGCTCGGGCTCAAAACTGTCCACACAGCGAATTACCTAAAACCGTGTGACTCTATCGGTTCACATGTTAATATGCTTACACACTATACTATATTATATTATATTATAACTATATCCTATTCTGGGTATAGCATACAGACAGGTGTTCACAACACCCCCCAGACTACATGAGACATGGGGGTCTAATGATCACCATGTTTCACTTCATCCGTGAGTTCTGATGCTCTGAAGTTTTAGAAATTTGTAAGGGAGTGTGTGGATTGCACATACTCTGCTACATTTTGGGGTTCTGCTATTTCCGGTCTGTAGAGTCGAGGTAGATTACACTTATATTTGATCAACATGTACAGAATTATTACTATTATTAAAATGACAATACAATAAACTATAATAAAACGATGATCTGGATTTACAAATATGTTGGTATCGTTGTACATTTTAGATAATTCTTTCAGTTTTTTAGCATCTTCAGCTAACTGATTAAAAATTTTTAAAATATTTATTTGTATCTATTGGCTCGGGAACACGGCTGTTAATTATTTCTGGCATTTTTAATATTGCGTGCAGATTCGGATTTTCTGGGACGAAATCTCTATGAATTTCTGATGATAGGGTTCTTGATGGTGTTAAAATCAGATTTTCTGTATATATAACACAATTATCGGAAATTTGAATTTTTCCTGTACCGTTGAGTAGGATTCTGCTAGAGTTTTGTGCGCATGTTACTGTTATTGCCTGCGAAATGCAATAATATAACCACGCGTTTTGTACATAAAGCTTATGCCAGATTGTAGTATTTAGGTTCAGATATTTGAAATTACAAGCTCCTATCGTTTGATACGGGGAATTGTACAAAGATACCTCATAATTATCCTGGTGTTTAGATTTACTAATAGCCTTAGGATTTACACATAACTTAAAAGAGAACAATGTTTCACATTTTTCATACTGATCGTCGGTTAGACTGAAATGATATTCGTTAGTATCGCTTATTGCTAAGTACTGAGCTTGTGGTTCAATGATTAATATATTACCTTTATTTGTAAGTATCGGAAGTGGAATATTATGAAACAGGTTAAACCGAAGGTTTGACAATAAGGGTATACGGGTTACAAATACGAGATTCTGTTGGATGTACACTACGCTTAACTTGGATGTACGGAATAATTCCGGGATAGATAAATGAGATTCAGTTATAGGTAGCTCTAGTGTAGAAGGTAATGTCAGTTGTATTTGTTTAAGTTCGTGAATCAATTGAGAAGGGGGGTAGACATTTGTATGCATCAATCCATTTAATGCTGAGTTGACAATGGATTGGAGGTTTTGAGTTTCCCAAGCGAATTGGTTTAGGAAAACTGTCAATATTGCAGTGTGCTCCAGGAAGGTGTTTTGTATTTCCAATACATTGATTGTTGCCTCAGAACGCCTTGATTGTTCTTCTATTCTGTTTATATTCTGCTGCAATTTCTGATCATCTGTTAGCAGTTCATGCATGGTGGAATTTACGTTATTAATGACTGAAGAGACTATGCGTATCTGTTCCTGTGATAGATGAACATGTTTATCCTCGGAACGAGCAAGATGTTCAATGTTTTTGTAAAAGAATTCTGCATCCTGATCGGAGCAAACTCCAAAAAGAATGTTTGCTAGCCTTCCTACTGCATTTATCAACCCACGAGGTTGTCGGTTCAGATGTTCAGAGGTTCTGTGGTCTGACCCAAGGATTCGTATGACAGAATTGAGATTTGATTCAATTTCTTGCATGAACGGAACCGTGGATTGTATGAAATCCGTACACGCACTAGTTAAGATCGAATCCTCTCTTTTTTTCAATTGAATACAAATGTCACCCGTTTGATCATGGAATTTCTGGAGTATTTGGTACTTCATGTAATAAGTTGTCAGATTCACGTAAGTGATGAAATCCCAATTGGTGTAGGAAATGCGAAGAGGTCCCATTGCTTCAAAGTATAAGCCCGATGAGTTCTGAAATGAAGTAACTTAGAAACTTCCGCTCTGAGAGTTTGAAAGCCCACGACATACCATTGAGGTTCTTAAACACAATTTAGATTTCATTCATGAAATTTCTTCAAGAGATTTTTGTGCAATTTTACATGTTTCTTTTTTTTTAAGATGGTCACATTCGGAGAGTCCGCATTAGTTTCCACCACTGTGAATGGTCCTAACCACTTAGGTGATAATTTTCCTTTACTTGTTTTTTCTTTCACTATGACTTTATTACCTTCATTGATTTGCAAAGGCATAGCTGTACAATCATATCGCTCCTGCGATTTGTGTTTTGATTTCATCTGTTGCTCTGTTACCATCTGGTGCGTTTCTTGCATAAGACGTTTCATTTCGTATTGATAATCTTGATAATTATACTGAGGTTCTGGCTTACGACTTAACGAATTTGGTATTGATAATGGATATCCGTACACGATTTCATGTGGTTGAAACCCTGTGGCTGTGTGTACTGAAGAATTATGACAGTACATTGCATAAGGGACATGTACATCCCAGTTTTGCGGATTTTTTCCAGAGTAGTTCCTTAAATATTCACCTAAGGTGCGGTAACTCCTCTCTAAGCTACCGTTACTCTGCGGATGATACGGGGTGGTCGATGTTTGAGAGATATTTAAGAGTTTGCATACTTCCTTGAAAACCTTACTAAGGAATTCAGTTCCACAGTCCGTCACTAGAGATTCAGGTTGCCCATGCAGACATACAAATTGAGTGACAAAATGCTGTGCGACGGTGTTTGCTTCATGATCCTTCATGGCACACGCCCAAGTGAATTTCGAAAAATCATCGGTTAGAGTTAAAATATACGAATTCCCGTGGTAGGACTTGTTGAGTGGCCCTACGATGTCCATGAATACTTTTTCGAATGGTTTCGAAGCAGTAGTTGTTATGACCATAGGTTCTTTGATGGTCCGGTTTGGAGTTTTGTTGATTTGACATGCAGGACATTTCTTGATGTATTTCCGGATTTGTGCCCTCATACCCTGCCATTGGTACTGCTGTGAAATTTTATTATATGTGCGCGTTACACCTTGATGTCCACCAAGTGGATTTTCGTGAAATTCCTTTATGGTTAGGTTACCTAACCTTAATCTGTAGTTTGTTATCTGTCGTTAACTCATCGCGAGTGTATATCTGAATATACACAGGAGAGTCACGGAAGGTATACCTTAACATATTTCGTACGACTTCCCACTTCAGTCCACCTAGGTCGCAGCCTAGACGTGGACAAGCGAGCTGCGTAACGTTATACTTGACGCAGGTTGACTTGAGGTTCTGTAGACTTTGGAAGCGAATTTCATAACTTGATTTTTGACAGAAAAATTCTTTTGTGATTATATAAAACACCTGATGATTGTTGCAATCTCTGTTATTTGGCATTTTTGTCGACGAAGTTCATTAACTTTTCTAAATCGGGTTCGGAATTCAAATGCAATTCCTTTCCTTGCTTTAAAATCTGCTGATACACAAAGTGCTAATGAGATTCCAGCCTCTACGGAAAACAGATCTCCTGTTAGCTCGGGAATTTTCTTCGTAAGACCCAGTTTAATTTCATCTGCTTCCAGAAATGCTTGATAACCAGTATCACCTTCCCTTTTTGATTCTAGGTCTAGGTGTTCGTTGTCTACTGATTTTAAAGAGGTTCCTTGAGTTTCTGGAGGTTCTGACTGGTTGTAATGACTCGATGAGGTCAGAGCTCTCGTAGTTACCGTTTGAATACGACTCAGTGCGTCAGCATTTGTGTTGTTCACTCCTGGTTTGAAATGGATAGTGTACTGGTACTCTTTCAGCTTGAGGCGCCAACGAGTGAGTCTTGATCCTGGATCGGTAATATTAAACAGCCATACTAGTGCTCGATGATCGTAAATTATATTAAACTTTTGCCCGAATAGATAAGGTATATATATCTTAATTCCCCATACTATGCTGGTTAGCTCCTTCTCGGTTGTGTTGTAGTTGATTTCTGCCTTATTTAGAGTACGAGATGCAAACGCTATCGGAAAATCCTATCCTATCGGTCCTTGCGACAGTACACATCCGATCGCGTAGTCACTTGCATCACAAGTCAAGTTAAATGGTTTAGAGAAGTCCGGATATTGTAATATTGGTGCCTGTGTCAAGAGGTCTTTTAACTGTTCAAAAGATTTTTGGCAAAGGTCACTCCATCTGAACGTTTCGTCCTTTTTTAACAATGAGGTCAGTGGCTTAGTGATCTGCCCATAGTTTCTAATAAATCTTCTGTAGTAGCCTGAAAGTCCTAAAAATGACTTAACCTCTTTCACATTTCTTGGAATTGGAAATTGTTTCACACAACTTATCTTCTGAGGATCTGGCTTGACTCCTTCGTCAGTGATTTGATGTCCGAGATAATTGACTTCTTTTTGGAGAAATTTGCATTTCAGTGGTTGAAGTTTGAGATTGTATTTGCGGAGTCTCTGAAAAATCTCTTTGATTTTCTGTGAATGATCATTTAGATCTTTTGCATAGATGATTACGTCATCTAGATATACGAATGCTTTGATTCCATTTATACCGATTAGTACTTTATTCATGAGCCTCTGGAATGTCCCTGGAGCTCCCTTCAAACCAAATGGCATTCGCTGAAATTCGAAATGTCCCCGGTCTGTAGAAAACGCCGTTTTGCTACGGTCGGAGGGATCCATCGGGATTTGGTGGTACCCATGGGCTAAATCCAAGGTACTGTAATATTTTGACCTTCGTAGTTGGTCCAAATTATCCACGATGTTCGGAAGTGGAAAAGCATCCCCTAACGTAACCTCATTAAGTCGGCGAAAATCCACGCAGACACGGTATTTAACCTGTCCATTGACGTCGGGTTTCTTCGGAACTACTAGGAGTGGAGCGTTCCAAGGCGATTCACTAGCTGTAATCAAACCTTCTCGTTCATGGGTCTCCATTTGGTCCGTAATATCCTATCTATGCCTTTGTGGTAAGCGTTAGGGCTTCACGTGAATTGGCGATAACGCTTCTGAGGTTTTGATTCCGTGTGTCACTGCTGTAGTTGCTGTCATCCGATCTCCTTCTAAGAAGGATATGTCAGAGTAGGTTAGGTTAGGTTAGGTTAGGTTAGGTTAGGTTAGGTTGGCCATGTCCGTCGCTGAGTTCGGGCAGTTCCTGGGTCGTCTCGAGGCTTCTGTGAGGAGGGATCGCGGTGTTGGAATCGACCTCATTGTTGGGGGAGATTTTAACGCCCGGTCGGCGTCCTGGGGGGACCGCCTCACGGAAGTCCGCGGTGACGATCTCGCCGCGTTCGCCGATTCCTTGGGGTTAGGTTAGGTTAGGTTAGGTTAGGTTAGGTTAGGTTAGGTTAGGTTAGGTTAGGTTAGGTTAGGTTAGGTTAGGTTAGGTTAGGTTAGGTTAGGTTAGGTTAGGTTAGGTTAGGTTAGGTTAGGTAGGTAGGTTAGGTTAGGTTAGGTTAGGTTAGGTTAGGTTAGGTTAGGTTAGGGTTAGGTTAGGTTAGGTTAGGTTAGGTTAGGTTAGGTTAGGTTAGGTTAGGTTAGGTTAGGTTAGGTTAGGTTAGGTTAGGTTAGGTTAGGTTAGGTTAGGTTCCCCCCCGACGGGACCCACCTTGACGTGGTGGGGGGGCTCACCGCCAATCACTTGGTTGGTGCTAAGAGGTCTCCACTCTCGCGCCGGTCCTGACCTTAATTGGTTGGTATCGGCAGGTCTTGTCCCCCTGCTAACAACAGCAAACGGACACGGAAGGAACCGTAAACCACCATCGGGGGATTGATCGACCCCCGGTGCCCTGGTAGATCTGGACCATGGACTGATAACCGGACAGACGGCGCGAGGCTGGTGTCGTCAGTGGAGGCCTAGCCAACCACCAATCAAAATGGACAGTTCATGCACCAAGAAAACGGTTACTGCTTCAGGGGTATCGGAGACCCCAGAGCCGGCGGTTGGGGGACGGTGCTCGCCCCAGGTGTCGTCATCACCTGTAAGCACTAAAAGTGTAGAAGTGCTGAGGCAGGCTTCTACCGCCAGCAACGGAGCTGGTAGAGTTACTGCCGGAGGGAGTGCGAAACAGGCTCTCTCCAGTGGCCGGAAAGCCACTGAAGATACTGTAGGATCAACTGGAGCTGGTTCGATGAGCATCCCCGACGGTTGGAAAAACCTTAGGGGCTGTTTGAAGGCGCAGGACGGAGACCTTAAACTCCTGACAGCCAAAGCGAGGGACCTCGAGCTGTGGTCTGTTAAAGTGAGAAGCATCGAAGCCAAGGCGGCTATAGAAGGGGTGCTTCTTGCTGTAGCAGCAATAGGTTCAGTCCGTGAAGCGGTAGCAAAGGCTGCCAACGCCATGACAAAGGCGGTCAACGATGGCGGTCAGTCCCGGAGTGGTGGTGCGGCAGCAGGCGTGACGGGCGTATGTGCCTCTACGCAGACCATTGCGATTGGGAGCAACCCGGTCAAAAGGGTCTGTGCGGGGACGCAGACGACAGACCAGGCGCAGCAGAAGCCACAACAGCGACAGCGCCAGCGGCAACAGCAGCAGCAACAACCACAGCAGAAGCCGCAGCAGCAGCAGCGGCAGCAACAGCAGCAGCAACAGAAGCAGCAGCAGCAGCAGCAGAAGCAGCAGCAGCAGCAGCAGCAGCAGCAACAACAGCAGCGGCAGCGGCAGCAGCAGCAGCAGCAGCAGCATGCAGCAGCCGCAGCAGCAACAGCAGCAGCAGCAGCAGCAGCAGCAGCAGCAGCAGCCGCAGCAGCAACAGCAGCAGCAGCAGCAGCAGCAGCAGCAGCAGCGGAAGCGGAGGCGAAGAGGCCCTCAGGGATCCGAGCAGCCCACATGGAGCCAGGTGGTCCAAAGGGGAAAGAAGAAATCCCCGTCCCGGCCCAAAGCCCAGTCTTCTCCGGCAACGGAGAAGATCTCATTGCTTCGCCAGAGAGCCCCTAGGACCGCAGCCGTCACCATTGACCGCCCGGCCGAGGGGGGTTCGCTGGCGGCAGTTATGAAAAGGGTGTCTGGTTCCGTGAGCTTGGCAAGTCTCGGGGTCAAAGTGGTGACTACGAGGCGCACCAAAGTCGGCGGAATCCTCCTCGAAGTGGAAGGCGAGGAAAAAGCCAGAATCCTGGAGAGGAGGATCCGAGAGGTGGTAGGAGAGGCCGCCAGGGTAAGAAGGCCCGAGCGGAAGACTCCCGTCCTCCTTCTGGATGTCCCTGAATGGGTAGAAGTGGAGGACGTGGTCGGAGGGCTCGGCGCGGCCGGAGTAGTCGTCGCGGCTCCTGACGTTGACCGAATTTCCATCAGGAAAAACGGTGGCAGCCGCGGCGACCGCGTCGCGAGGGTAGATTTACCTTTCCGCGACGCCATCGCTCTGGCCGAGGCAAAGGTGGTGGTGGTCGGCTGGACCCGTTGCAGGGTAAAGCTTCTTGAAAAGAAGCAAACCACCTGCTTCCGGTGCCAGCAAAAGGGCCACCTCGCCGCCGAGTGCCGCAACGCGGCAAAGCCTCGGGCCTGCTACAGGTGTGGAGCCACCAGCCACCTCTCGCGGGGCTGCTCGGAAGGCAGAAGAGGAAGCGGCGGCCCATCTTCGGTCGTTGGAGGAAGTTTTAGCGGTGGTACAACAGTCGCGGTGGAGGAGGTGCCTGCCGAGATGCAGCCAGTGGCGGAGGAGTCGTCGCAGCAGTTGGCCGGGCGGCCGGCGGGCCGTTCCGCCTCCGCGTCGTCGTCGTCGGGGCCGCAGCCATGATGGAGCTAAGGTACGTGCAGACGAACCTAAACCACTGCCGGGCAGCCCAGGACCTGCTCGGGGAGTTCGTGAGGGCGGAAGACATCGCGGTGGCGCTGGTCAGTGAGCCGCAAGGTGGCGGTCGAACTGGCTGGCACTTCGACTCCACGGGTCGAGCCGCCTTGGCTGTCTTCCGCCCCGGACTTACACTCAGCGACGTAGAGTCGGGCGACGGGTTCGTAGCGGCTACCGTGGGGGGCGCGGTTCGCGCCTTCAGCTGCTATGCTTCCCCCGCCATGTCCGTCGCTGAGTTCGGGCAGTTCCTGGGTCGTCTCGAGGCTTCTGTGAGGAGGGATCGCGGTGTTGGAATCGACCTCATTGTTGGGGGAGATTTTAACGCCCGGTCGGCGTCCTGGGGGGACCGCATCACGGAAGTCCGCGGTGACGATCTCGCCGCGTTCGCCGATTCCTTGGGGCTGGTCGTCATCAACTCGGGTCGGGAACCGACGTTCTTCGGGAGGGGGAGGGGTTCGTGCGTCGACGTGACCTTTGCCTCCGAATCCGCCGCGAGGAGGATTCGGGGGTGGACCGTGCGTACGGACGTGGAGAACATGAGTGACCACCATCACTTGTGTTTTTCATATCGCACCGGACGCACGCTCCCGGACACCTCCGGTGATCCCCCGGCGGCGGCAGCGGCTGGTCGGCGGCATCCGGGTTGGCGTACTTCCCGGATGGACGCGGACCTGCTCGCCGCGGCCGTTCTCACCGTAGAGTGGACGGGAGCGACTCTGCCCTCGGTAGCTCCAACCGGTTCCGGAGGCGCCGAAGCCATGGCCGAGGGGCTGGTCGGCTGCGTGACCGCGGCTTGTGACATGGCTCTCCCCCGGAGGAACCCACATCCTCGGGGAAGACCACCGGTTTACTGGTGGAACGGCAATGTCGCGGCCGCGCGCGCCGAATGCGTGCGAAGGAAACGGCTGTGGATCAGGCGTCGCGGACGCGCCCACGGCGGTGACGTGTCCGCGGCGGACGTCGAGCGAGACTACCGGGAGGCTCGAAAGGAGCTGAAGCACCGCATTCGCGAGGCGAAGGCGAAGTGCTGGGCAGAGTTGGTGAAGACCGTCGACGACGACCCCTGGGGGAAACCCTATAAGGTCGTCTTGAAGAAGCTCCGTGGGCCCCCGGCGACGGCGTCGATGGAACCGCAGACGGTCTGCGACATCGCCGCCGTCCTCTTCCCCCGAGGGGATAGAGACGGGGAGCCTGCCGATCTCGTGGGAGTGCGGCCCGAGGACGTTGCGGAGTTCTCTCTGGAGGAGGTTACCGCGGCGGTCGGTCGCTTCGGGAGCCGCTGCAGGGCGCCCGGTCCAGATGGCATTCCAAGCCGGGTCTGGGGCGTCGTGCACGCGGTGAGTCCTGGGTGGCTGGTCGACGTGTTCAACCTCTGCCTGAGGGAAGGCATCTTCCCCGGCCGGTGGAAGCGCGCTCGGCTCGCGCTTCTCGCCAAACCGGGAAAGCCGGAGGGGATGCCGTCTTCGTACCGTCCGCTGTGCCTCCTGGACGACGTCGGCAAGATCTTCGAGTTCCTGTTGGCGGTCCGGATGAACAGCCACATGTCCGCCTCGGGCGTCGAGTTGTCCGAAAGGCAGTTCGGCTTCCGGAGCGGACGGTGCACGGACGACGCGTTGCGGTTGCTTCGCGGGCGGCTCCGGGCCGCCGTGAACGCACGCCGTTACGCCGTTGCCGTGAGTCTGGACATCCGGAACGCGTTCAACACCGTCGGGTGGGGAGTGGTGCGCGCGGCGTTGGTGCGGATGGGTTTCCCGCCATACGTACGACGGGTTCTCGACTCGTACCTCAGCGACCGAGTCCTGCACGTGTGCGACGACAGCGGGGGCGTTCCAGTGACCGTGGGAGTCACGTGCGGAGTCCCTCAGGGCTCCGTGCTCGGACCGCTCCTGTGGAACGTCGCGTTCGATACCGTGTTCCGCTTGCCGCTGCCCGCTGGTGTAACCATCATCGGGTACGCGGACGACACGCTCATTGTGTCGGAGGGGAACACGTTGTCGGCGCTGCAGGACCGCGCGAACGCCGCCCTGGCTACGGTCGCCGGCCACATCGGGGACTTGGGGCTGCAGCTCGCCGTCGACAAGACGGAGGCTGTGGTCTTCAAGGCTCAGTATGGGTCGCCCGACCTGAGGCTGCGGATCGGGGATCAGGCGGTCCAGTTGTGCGAGACCCTCAACTATTTGGGGATCTTGCACGAGGGCAAGGGGACGTGGTACAACGCGCACTTTCGCGCCGCGGCCGACAAGGCCAGGCGAGTCATGGCGGCGCTGCGCGGACTGATGCCTAACATCGGCGGTCCTCGCGAGAGCAGGAGGCGCCTGCTGGTGAGCGTCGTGCATTCAGTGATGTTGTACGGCGCTCCTACGTGGGGGCCTGACCTGGCTGTCAGCAGGACCGGCCCGAAGGTGTTGGCATCGGTTCAGCGCATCGCCGCCATTGGCAGCGTGAGTGCGTACCGGACCGTGTCCTACGACGCCGTGACGGTCGTCGCGCGCACCATCCCCATCGTCCTGATGGCCAAGGAACGATTCGTGTCGTTCGGGGCCAGAAGGGCGACGCGGCCGACGGGAACGGACGACGGGGGGCCCCTCCCGCCGGGCGATCCAGCGGAGGCAGCGCCGGCACACGACCCTCAGTCTCTGAGGGCTCGGGTGTTGGCACAGTGGGCTCGGGAGATGCGGCGCGAGGTTCCGCCCGCGGACAGCGGACGCGAGTGGACCCGCACCTTGATCCCCCCGGACCTGCTCTGCCGGTGGGTGTCCAGGACGCACGGGGAGATGTCCTTTCACCTCACCCAGCTGATGACGGGGCATGGTTGTTTCAACCGGTTTCTCCGGAAGATCAACCGTGCACCGTCTGCCGGGTGTTCCCACTGCGGACCACCCGACGGCTACGGTGAGGAAGTCGACGACGCTCACCACACCCTCGTTCGCTGCGAAGCGTTCAGGGGTGAACGCGAGCGTCTCGTCGACGTGATCGGACCCTTCGACCCTGGCGGGCTGGTCCCCAAGATGTTGGAGAACCCGGCCAACTGGGGGGCGGTTGCCGACTACGCGAGGGCAGTGATGACCGCCAAGGAGGAGGCCGAACGCGGGAGGCAGTTTCGGCAGGGGGTGGCTCCGTCTAGGCGGCGGAGATGACGGCGACGCGTTCGGCGGGGCGACCTCGGCGGCTAGCTGGGTCGTCGGCTGGGGCGGCCTTCTCTTAGCCTCGGGCTGAGGGCAGGCCTCTCAATAGGTTTAAGGTACCATTGTAAGGGGTTGTGGAAGGGGGACTGTCCCTTCCTCACCCCATATGAATATCGTTTATTTTGTGTTTACAATTCATTTATATTGTTGTATATATATTTTGTTGTTTTTACCCAATAAACGATGGCGACTCACCACCCGAAGTATTGCCTCACGGCGTTTCCGGGTGGTGAGTGTATTGCCGGTTAAAAAAAAAAAAAAAAAAAAAAAAAAAAAAAGGTTAGGTTAGGTTAGGTTAGGTTAGGTTAGGTTAGGTTAGGTTAGGTTAGGTTAGGTTAGGTTAGGTTAGGTTAGGTTAGGTTAGGTTAGGTTAGGTTAGGTTAGGTTAGGTTAGGTTAGGTTAGGTTAGGTTAGGTTAGGTTAGGTTAGGTTAGGTTAGGTTAGGTTAGGTTAGGTTAGGTTAGGTTAGGTTAGGTTAGGTTAGGTTAGGTTAGGTTAGGTTAGGTTAGGTTAGGTTAGGTTAGGTAGGTTAGGTAGTAGGTTAGGTTAGGTTAGGTAGGTTAGGTTAGGTTAGGTTAGGTTAGGTTAGGTTAGGTTAGGTTAGGTTAGGTTAGGTTAGGTTAGGTTAGGTTAGGTTAGGTT